>NW_017671141.1:28935-34879 GCF_001879085.1 Nicotiana attenuata | reverse complement strand
ATATATATATATATATATATATATATATATATATATATATATATATATATATATATATATATATATATATATAGTCGACTGCGCTCACTGGAGGTGTGCAGAATCTTGAGGGGATCCTTCAGCCCAAGCGCTATATCGCTGCGGCACGCAGCCCGATCCTAAAAGTGGAATCAATATAACATGCTGCGGTGTGCAGCCCGATCCCATAATATCACTCTCACTCAGGCCCTCGGCCTCACTCAGTCATCAATCTCTCCAGTCTCACTCACGAGCTCCCAATGTCATGAAACTAGCCCGACAACAATGATATGATGTATCAATAAACAACAATTGAGACTGAGATATGATATGAATGCATGAATATGACTGAGTACGAAATATCAACGAAATCAGTGAGATGACAGCAAGAAACGACCACTATAGGTCCTAACAATATCGGCATAAAGCCTAAACATGATATCTAGCATGATTGACAACTCGGTTACTTAATCACACGGTAAAAATACAGATATCAACAAAATAGAGCCACTATCCAGTACCCTGGACACAACAGAGTCATAATTCACAGGGTGTAAGCCCACACACCCGTCACCTAGCATGTGCGTCACCTTAACATCAATCACATAACACGTAATTCGGGTTTTCATACCCTCAGCACTAAGTTTAGAAGAGT
This sequence comes from Nicotiana attenuata, assembly GCF_001879085.1. NCBI lineage: Eukaryota > Viridiplantae > Streptophyta > Magnoliopsida > Solanales > Solanaceae > Nicotiana > Nicotiana attenuata. The sequence goes on along the minus strand of NW_017671141.1, from coordinate 34,206 downwards.
TACTTATCTTAAACAACCCAATTCCAACGTCGAGCAATCCAAGTGATGCTCCAAGGATGTCATCACGCGCGTGGCGACCTCCGAACGGCTCAAAATTAGTCAAAAGCAACTCAAATACATCAGATAAAGCCCAAGGAACCAATTACAAATGATAAAGATCGAATTCTACATCAAATTCCAAATCCGGCCAAAAATCACACCCGGGCCCATGCCTCGAGACTCGACAAAACTTACAAAATCCGACAATCCGTTCAATTACAAGTCCAACCATATTAGTTTCACTCAAATCCGACTCCAAATTTGTGTTCAAAACTCAAAAATTCATATTATGAAACTTTAGGCCAAAACCCCCAATTTCCTCTTTCAATTCATCAACCAATTGCTAAAAATGAAGATGGATTCATGAAATATAATCAAAACCGAGTAGAGAACACTTACCCCAATCCTTGTGATGAAAGTTGCTCCAAAAATTGCCTCAATCTGAGTCCCACATCTCAAAATATGAAGAAAGAACAAAACCCTTGATTTTTATAACTCTGCCCAGCACTTTCGCATCTGCAGATAAGTGGCCGCATCTGCGGCCTTCGCTTTTGCAGAAAAGGGCTTGCATTTGCGAGCCAGGCCGCTTTTGCGATGGCCTGCACAAATACCTCCACACCTGCTGACCTTCACTCCTCAATGAAATCTTGTATCTGCGATGCTTGGCTCGCATCTGCAGCCATCGCACCTACGCAAACCAGCCGCAAGTGCGGTTATACCAGAACCAGAAATCTTCAGTAATGCAACGTGAATGAAAATGATCCGAACCTCGTCCGAACTCACCCGAGCCACTCGGGACCCCGACCAAATATACCAACAAGTCCCATAACATAACACAGACCTACTCGAGGCCTCAAAACACACAAGACAACATCGAAACGATGAATCACACCTCAATTTGAAATCATTGAACTTTGAAACTTTAAATTTCACAAGCAATGTCGAAACATATCAAATCACGCCCGATTGGCCTCAAATTTGCACACTAGTCATATTTGACATTACGGACCTACTCCAACTTCCAGAATCTGAATCCGACCCTGATATCAAAAAGTCCACTCCCAGTCAAACTTTCCAAAATTCCTACTTTTGCCATTTCAAGCGAAATTCTACTACGGACCTACAAACCACAATCTGGATGTGCTCCTAAGTTCAAAATCACCCAACGGAGCTAACGGAACCATCAAAAATCTAATCTAAGGTCAAATACTAAAAAGTCAAACTTGGTCAAACCTTTCAAATTTGAAGCTTCTAGCTGAGAATCATTCTTCTAAATCAATTCCGAATAACCTGAAAACCAACACCGAAAATACACATAAGTCATAATACATCACACGGAGAAACTCATGACCTCAAACAACTGAGCGAAGTGCAAGTGCTCGAAACGACCGGTCGGGTCATTACAAAAATAGAGTGAGAAAATCATAACAACCGCAATATCTAGATACAATCTCAGAACTAGTGTTACAAGTGCACGAGCGACTAGAATAATACAAATAATGGTCTTAATGAAAGTATAACTGACTGAAATGAATGTCGACGCCCCCTTTTTCCTCGCGGAATCGGGTTCACGACATTCGGGAGGACAACTCTATTCCCTTGCGAGAATTGGGTTTTTTAGTTTGAAGAGTCGCCACCTAATGATTATAGTGCATTAGGACACTTTAAGGAAGAATTTGAGATGAAGAACCAGAGTTTGGGTAAGGGCTAGAAATTATCTCGAGGGGAAGGTGTTACGCACCCCTCAAGATCCACTAGTGTGGTTCCCGGCCATGCTACAATTGTGACTTTGAATGCAAACAAACAAGTAAACAAGCAAGCATTGCAAATACGAGAAATTATTACAAATAAGGAGCACAAAAGGTTTAAAAAAAAGTGCTGAATTTTAGGGAAGGAGCAGTTTAGTTAAAAGTACAAGTAGGAAGAAATCAAGTACTTAGTGCGAACAATCTGAAAATTATGTGAAAAACAGAAGTCGAAAGTGCAGCAGCTTTTTAAGATTCAGAAAATTGTTAAACTAATAAAGAGGGAGGGGGGTCCTAGGTTTATATATTACATGGATCATTCGCACAACACTGGTACTCAATTGTACGCATAGTGTTATCGTGTAATCATCATCTCCATGTCTACCCTTTCCCACCCCGTTAAGGTATTGGAGCGCGGAATGGTATCATTTGCCTATTGCATGCTATTACCCGTCCCAAGCTATCAGTCCCGGGGCATTAGGACTTCTAATCCTAAAAGGGGAAGAAAGGGATGGGGGCCTTTATGGAATTTAAAGGACAAAAATTCTAATCGACATTCAAAAACAAGTAACAAGTAGGGGGAATGAACAGACAAACAGGTAAGGCTCACATAAACCCCGTAAATTAGATAACATATAGTTTAGCATGCCTTTACACATAATGGTTTGGTCTTTAAAATTAAAAATTAAGCAGCGAGCGGACTGGTTCGATACATAAGCTTAGACAGGAAGCTCACATTAGGCAACTTGGATCCAATTGTCAGAACTTAAGGTATTTTAAGCGAGTGATTTAGAAAGTACTGATTCTAGAAAAGTAGTCTAATGCCGGAAAGTACAGACTGCAGTCAGTTTAGAAATAAGTTTTAAGAGAATCATGAGTATAAACCATAAAAGGAGTTCCAGAGTCAGAAATACTTAAGGAAAGAGTAAACTGCAATATTGTTTTAAAGACAATTTCAGGAAGACCAAAACTGAGTTGGAAAATGTTTAGGCAGAATTTTAGAAAGAAACCATTTCAGAAGAGGTGCTGATTTGAAGAACTCAAATGTATACTGATTCAAAAGAGTTTTGTCAAAAGATTGAGGCTGAAAACATTAAGACATTAGAGACTACTTAACAGATTGTCATTGCTTAAGAAAAAACGGACGAACTTGATGCGGAATCCTATGATATCTATATATGATTTTAAAAAGTCTGTTAAGAACTGGTAAGAAGAGGTAATTATTTGATTACCCTACGGTTTGCCTAATGCATACGCGTTCCCTATAGGCATGATTTCTATATGCATTGATTACATGAACGTTAAGGTCCTATAGGCAGGATTTCTAGATGACTTATATCATAATTAAACGTTAAACCCTATAGGCATGGTATCTAGGTGACTTGAATCAGAAACATCGAACCATTTATGTGCAGTATTTCCAGTGAAAAAATTAAAGTCCTAAAGTCATGATATCTACCCTTTATTGATGCAAGAAAGTAAAACCCCTCACACACCCTTTTACTAGATTCCCCGAGTTCTATACAAGTTATTATAGCCCAATAAATCAACTGAAATAATAAAAATACATCAAAAACTAACAGCTAGATCCAAGCAGCCTAATTCAATCCTAATGTCCAATAATATGTATTTAACCAACTCCGGGGTCCAGATCCCCAAAGCCTTCTCATTATCCAGGGTGTTTCAAAGTTTCAAGGAACCTCAGGGATTCCAGGCATTGCTTACACTCAGGATGCCATTATGAACAGGATGGTGCAGTGTGGAATAGCCAGCCCTCAGGCATCCAAGTTCAGAAGGAGCTCAGGGGTCCCAAAGCATGGCTTGCAAGAGAGGGGCAGAACTTATAGCTAGGAGTAAGTGCAAAGTGAAAGGGAATTAGGGGGCCATGACAGGTGGTGGTCATACCTAGCCATAAGGTAGGATGGCACACCCCTGACCACTTGCTAGATGAATAAGTTAGGAGCAGTCCTTTTGATGGTCAGACAAAAGTCTGGATAGTGATTAGGACACTATCAGACCTAAGTCAAGGCTCAAGCACATAATGGGTAGAATGGGAAGTGGAAATTGATTGAGTTAAGGAGTTCAATGAACCCAGTTCAGGATCATAGACAGCAATATTGGGGTGCTGCTATGCCCTGAACAATAAACTCACATACAAAGGGATAAAAGGGTAAAGGGGATTCACAGAGTATCAAATTCATGACAAACAATTTATTACACACATAACTTAAATACAGAAATATAAAGGAGAGGGAAATAAATATCAACTAAAGGAAATAAGCAGAATTAAACACATTGTTGTTGAGGCATGTAAACTAACTGAGACATTCCAGTAGAGAAGCAAAAGAAGTGCAGAAGAAAGTAAAGTAAACACAGTCCACAACAGCACAAGTATCAAAAGAGAGAGTTTTAAGTGAAATTGAATTGTGAACTCAGATGGTGTTCTGTGTTCGTGTGTTCAAAGAGAAGGGAGGAGAGTATTTATAGCTTTGAAAACGGGTAGAGAAATAAGGTAACAAGTACAAGTCTATCACAAATATGGCATGGTCACAAATAAGAATCAAATTAGTATAAGACTCTCCTTTAATCAGGGGATTCTTATTCAAACGGATACTAACAGGATTTAAATAAGGAAAGGGAGAATAAGCCTTGTAAATAGAATGGCTGTTGCCATAAGAGAAGCAGTAAGGTAATACAATGGGCAATTAAGTCTAAGTACAAGGTTTGAAATTATTTTTGGAAAGATTCAGGGAGGCCAATNAATTCAATCCTAATGTCCAATAAAATGTATTTAACCAACTCCGTGGTCCAGATCTCCAAAGCCTTCTCATTATCCAGGGTGTTTCAAAGTTTCAAGGAACCTCGGGGATTCCAGGCATTGCTTACACCCAGGATGCCATTATGAACAGGATGGTGCAGTGTCAATAGTCAGCCCTCAGGCATCCAAGTTCAGAGGGAGCTCAGGGGTCCCAAAGCATGGCTTGCAAGAGAGGGGCAGAACTTATAGCTAGGAGTAAGTGCAAAGTGCAAGGGAATTAGGGGCCATGACAGGTGGTGGTCATACCTAGCCATAAGGTAGGCTGGCACACCCCTGACCACTTGCTAGATGAACAAGTTAGGAGCAGGCCTTTTGATGGTCAAACAAAGGTCTGGATAGTGATTAGGACGCTATCAGACCTAAGTCAAGGCTCAAGCACATAATGGGGAGAATAGGAAGTGGGAATTGATTGAGTTAAGGAGTTCAATGAACCCAGTTCAGGATCATAGACAGCAATATTGGGGTGCTGCTATGCCCTGAACAATAAACTCACATACAAAGGGGTAAAGGGGTAAAGGGGATTCACAGAGTATCAAATTCACGACAAACAATTGATTACACACATAACTTAAATACAGAAATATAAAGGAGAGGGAAACAAATATCAACTAAAGGAAATAGACAGAATTAAACACATTGTTGTTGAGGCATGTAAACTAACTGAGACAT
>NW_017671141.1:0-28188 GCF_001879085.1 Nicotiana attenuata | reverse complement strand
TATTCAAACGGATACTAACAGGATTTAAATAAGGAAAGGGAGAATAAGCCTTGTAAATAGAATGGCTGTTGCCATAAGAGAAGCAGTAAGGTAATACAATGGGCAATTAAGTCTAAGTACAAGGTTTGAAATTATTTTTGGAAAGATTCAGGGAGGCCAATCAAGGAAAAGAATCAGTTACTCCTTAACAGGCGAGTAAAAATCAGCATTTCACAAAGGAAAAGTTTTGAAAATTGATCACAAGTTTTGAGAATCAATCAGAGAAGGAACTCAGTATATATAAATGAATGCACAAGTAATAGACACGTGAAGCCAAGTTATGGCAAAATAAAAGCATATAGTAGTAACCAAAAGAAGACATTCGAAGCATGATGGTCAAGTTTCAGTATTTTAACAATAAAGAAGAAGATCAGAAGCATGCAAAGAACTCAGAACCAAAATAGTCAAGAGAATTGAAGCATACTGCAATTTCAACTGACGAGTTGCACAAACAACTTCAAAGAAATTGAATAATCCCTAAAGAGACTAGGGTTTTCAAAAATCAATCGAATTTAGAGGAGATAAGCAGATAAACAAATAAACAGGTTCAGAACCTCGGATAAACCCATTGGGGTTTTCAACATGCTAACTCAGATAAAAATAAGGCAAATCAAGCGACCATTAATAAACAGACCAAGAAACTCAAACAAAATCCCCAAGAAAATTAGGGTTTTCAACATGCTAATATAAACAAACAAAACACAGTAAAACATGTCGAGAATCAGAGAAGAGATTTGAAATAACTTGACATGAAACCCTAGTTGAAGAATAAAGAATTTCTGAAAGCAAAAATTAAGAATCTTCAAGAAAAACGCATAGAAGGTTCACACACACATAGATCCAGCACAGATCTAAAATAAATCGAAGGAACCTTAGAGATTAGGATTTCGTAAGAAACCCAGGTGACGAGATAGGCTTTGGAAACCATTGGTCTGAGCAGAGAAGTCGAAGATCGAACTCGAATAGCCACGACTGGCCGGACAAAGGTTGAAGACGACCGGAGAACAGTCATCAAACAAAGGCTTGGTCGGAACCCTTCAAGATCTGGTCATTGGACCTTTAGAAGCGAGCACACAGAAGCCATGAGAGGCTAGTATAGGCCTCTGATGAGCCTGAGAAGCCATAGATTAGGGTTTCGAGGAGAGGCGGCGGCTAGGGTTTGGGGTAAGTTGAGAGAGAGTTGAGAGAGGAGAGGATTCAGAGGCGGTGGTTGAGAAAAAATGAGGTAGGGTTTTAGGGTCTTTTGGAATAAAAAAGGAAAGGGAAGAGGAGAGCCGTTGATATAAAGGATCAACGGCTGGGATTAAACGGGTTAAATGGGGAACGGGTTTGGGTATGATAGAAAGGGTATTGGTCGGGTAGACGTGTTAATTGGGCTGGGTAATTGGGTTTTTAAATTGGGGCTGAGATGGAGTGCCAAATTGGCTAAAATTGAAATGCAATAAGGCCAAATTGTAAATAGCCAATTTTCTCCTTTTAATTTTATAAAAATGGTAATACTGATTTTAAAAACAAATTAAACGTACTGGATAAATAAGTATTATATAAGTATTAATTAAAAAAATGCTGGGACTAATTATATAAACGTAAAATGTCATAAATCACAAGATGGGCTATAATTGCAATTACATGCAATTTAGCTTTAAAAATACCAAACAAATTTGTAAAAATATACAAAAAATTACCTTAATTATATTTGGTGTAAATATGAGAATAAAATAAGTTATTCATAAAAAATGATAATTTTGGGAATAATTATTGGATTTTGTACTGTTAAAATAGACAATAAATTGATTTAAAATAAGGAAAAATACCAAAACTCTTGGGAATGTTTATATATGCATGTATATGCTATTTTGAGGATATTTTGAGTACATAAAAATACTTAGGAAAAAATTGGGTATCAACAATGAAATAAACAGCTCGAATAACGTAGAAGGGGACTTCATGGCTGCGAACACCGAGCAGTTGTACCTCAAGTCTCCGCCAGGCAATCAGTCTGAGCAATCTACTAACCGCCGCTAGGACCGACTCCAAAATCTGCACAGGAAGTGCAGAGTGTAGTATGAGTACAATCGACCCCATGTACTCTACAAGTGAGCCTAACCTCGACGAAGTAATGACGAGGCTAAGGCATGTCACTTATATTAATCTGTACGCAATATAATAATAATAACAAAAAAGGAACACAGGAAAAGTAAGGCAATTAACTTATGAAAATAAACCCAATGCTCGAAATCAGTAAAAACCAGAAACATCAGTCCTCAAAATCTCGTATGATAACCCTGAAAGCTAATACAATGCAACAATGAACACAAATCACAAATCCATTGTGGCGCGCAACTCGATCCCACCATTCAAACACAATCCTCCATTATTTCACCATATCAATATCAAGAATAACATGTAAAATCCCTTGCGGCGCACAACCCGATCCACCATATAATCAGAATCAATATCATAATCCTCCCTTATTTCACCATATCAAAATCACATATAAAATCCGTTGCGGCGTGCAACCCGATCCCACCATATCAATGTCAATCCTCCCTTACTTCGTCCGACGCGGTGTGCAATCCGTCCCATAATTCACAAGAATCTCGACGAATAAAGAATATGAAAGCAAAGCCATAAAGGAACCCCACCAAATCAAGGTACGCTACAATCAATACAATGCAACAAGACAAGCCAAATAAATGACAGTTAAATTGTACAAGTAAGACAACTAAGGCAAGTAACAATTAATCATGGAAGCATGGAAGAAACTAACATTTTAATACGAGAATAATAAGTGACAAGTAGCAAGTTAAGGCATAGGAAGCAATTAAAGCATGTGACAGTAAAGACATAGAATAAAATAATAAATGAAATGCGGGAAAGCATGGAAACAATTATTTAGTCGGCGTATATATACTCGTCACCTCGCATATACGCCGCTACACTTGTAATTCACATAACACATAGCTCAAGGGTTCCTATTCCCTCAAATCAAGGTTAGACCCAATATTTACCTCGTTGTGCAAGCAAATCAAAGCATAACCAGGGCCTTTCCTCTAAAATCCGCCTCCAAACCAATCGAATCTAACCAAAATTGACTCAATAACATCAAACAATGCTAGAAAAATCAATTATAATACATAAGTTAAGATGTTTACACTTTTTCCAAAAAGTTAACAAAAGTCACCCCGGGTCTGCTTGGTCAAAACCCGAGATTTAGACCAAAACCCAATTACCCATTCACCCCCGAGCCCGATTATGTAATTAGTTTTGAAATTTGACCTCAATTCTAGGTCTAAATCTCAATTTTATAAAAATCCCCAGTTCTACCCAAATCCCTAATTTTTTACCATGAATGAACATAAATCAAGGTTAGAAATCAATAGGTGTTGATGGAAATGGAGGAAAACGAATTAAAGTACACTAACCAATGAAATGGTGATAAAATTTCTCTTCAAAATTGCCTCTAGGCCGAGCTCTAATGAGAACATGGTGAAAAAAGGGTGAAATTCCAGTTTTTTGGAAGTTTGAGTGACTGGGCGTCAGGTCTTCATCGCGTTCGCGAAATACCTGACGCGTTCGCGAAGAGAACTGCCCAGTTGGCCTACACGTTCGTGATGTTCCTCACGCGTTCATGAAGGCTTCTCCCCCCAGGCCTTCGCATTTGTGAGCCAGGGCTCGCGTTCGCGTAGAGTAATAGCGATTCCCCCCTTCCCAGGTCCCTCAGCCCTACATGTTCGCGAGAGGCTGTCCGCGTTCGTGAAAGACAACCCCCAAAAGCTTCGCGTTTCCATCCTAGCCATCACATTTGCAATGAAGGAAAAGCCTCCCTAGCCCAGATTACTCTTTGCGATCGCGAAGAAGAACACGCCAGATATCAGCAGTAGCCCAAAACCAGCAAATTCTTCCAAGTTCAAAAGGTTCGTAGCCTATCCGAACCTCAGTCGAGCCCCTCGGGCTCCAAAACAAACATACACACAAGTGTAATAACATCATACAAACCCGCTCATGCGATCAAAACATCTAAATATCACCTAGAACTACGAATCAGACGTCTAAATTGCTAGTTTTCAACAAATTATGTTAAATCAAGTTAGAGACTTCCGAATTCGATTCCGGGCATACACCCAAGTCCCAAATCATGATACAGACCCACCAGGACCGTCAAAATACTGATCCAGATCTGTTTACATAAAATGTTGACCGTAGTCAACTCAAATGAGTTTTAAAAGCAAAATTTCACATTTTCATATAAAATTATTTTAGAAAAAAGACACGGATTGCGCATGCAAATTGAAGGATAAACGGAGCTACTCGAGATCTCGGGTCACAAAAATGAAGGCTAAAACTGAAGTTGACCTATCAGGTCATCACATTTTACTTTTTAAGTGATTACTTAATTTATAAGCGATTGTTTGGCTAGCATAGTTGTAACGACCCGATCGGTCGTTTTGAGCTCTAGCGCATTCTTCGGCAGTTTGAGGCCATGAGAAGCTTCGCTTTAGGTATTATGACTTGTACGCATGATCGAAATTGAATTCTGGGAATTTTGGAGTTGATTTAGAAAGAAAATGCTCATTTTGAAAGCTTTAAATTGAAAGAATTGACTAATATTAGATTTTTGAGTAGACGACCTCAGAATCGGGATTTAAAGGTTCCAACAGGTTCGTATGATAATTTTGGACTTGGGCGTATGTCCGGATCGGGTTTTGGATGACCCGGGAACGTTTCGGCGCATATTGTGGAAGAATCTCATAAATTTGGGTTGAAGTGCATTTCACTATTATCGATGTCTGTTTGAGATTTCGAGTCTGGGAATATCTCCGTAGGGTGATTCTGGTATTGGGGGCATGTACGGAAGTGGTTTTGGAGGTCTGTAGGATATTTTGGAGTCATTTGGCTAAAGTTAGAAATTGAAAGGTTTTTGAGAAGTTTGACCGGAAGTAGAGTTTTTGATATCGGGTTTGGATTCCGATTCCAGAAGTTAGAGTAGGTCCGTAATGTCGAATATGACTTGTGTGCAAAATTTGAGGTCAACCGGACGTGATTTGATAGGTTTCGGCATCAATGTGGAAGTTGGAAGTTCTAAAGTTCATTAAGCTTGAATTGGGGTGTGATTCGTGATTTTAGTGTTAGTTGATGTGATTTGAGGTCTCGAGCGAGTTTGAGTCATGATGTTTTGGGACTGGTTGGCATGATTGGACGGGGTCTCGGGGCCTCGGGTGTGTTTCGAAATGATTTTGGGTCATTTTCCTTGGTTTCATGACTGCTGGTTTGTGGTGTGTTTGGAAGGCATTGCGATCGCGAAGGGTTAAATGAGCTGATGGCATTTTTCTTCAGTGCGACCACGTGAGAGGAACCGCGATCGCGGAGTTGGAGCAGTTAGTACTTCGCGTTCGAGTGGGAGGAGCCGTGAACGCGATGTTTTTGCGGAGGCAGGCCTGAGTTGGGGAAGTTAAGCTATGCGATCGCATAGGAACGCGATCGTGGAAGAGGAATTCTAGGAGGCGCCACTTTAGCCTTCGTGATCGCGAGAAGGGCAGTGTTGGGAAGTAAGTTGTGTTAAAGATGGGATTTGGCCCATTTTCTTTCATTTATTCTTGGCTTGGGCGATTCTTGCAGGGTTTCAAGAGGGGGTTTTCATCATCAATGGCAAGGTAAGCTATCCCCACCTATATTGAGTTAAATACATTGATTATGTATAGCTTTTAACATGGAAATTAGTAGAAATTTGGGGTTTTGGTGGAAAAATCTAGAATTTATATTTTTGGATTGTTACCACGAATTTGGGCATGAGATTGAGAGTAAATTATAAATTTGAGTTCGTGAGGTTATGGGTAAAGTTTATCTTCGAAAAATTTCGGAATCCGGGCACGTGGGCCTGAGGGTGATTTTTATCGACTTTTCAATCGGGGATAGAAATTATTATAAATTGGGTTATAATGAGTAATTTAGCATATATTAATGGGTTTGCGTAAATATTGGCTAGTTTTGGAGCGTTGTGCATCGATTTGAGTCATCGGAAGGGCGTGGAATGCCGGTTATGGAACTTCAAAGCGAGGTAAGTCTCCTTTCTAACCTTATAAGAGAGAATTAACCCCATAGGTGAAATAAGATAAATATGTGCTCCTATTTGTGGGGGCTACGTACACACGAGGTGACGAGAGTCCGTGCGTAGCTACTATTATGCTTAAGTCTTGGTAGTTTAGGACCCAAAAGCATGCTTTTCTTGCTGTACTTGTAATTTTATTGACAATTTAAAGGGGCTTAAATCATATCGAACTTGGTAAATAAATTTCTAAAGGGCTAAACATCACTTTCTTGACTGTTAAAAGTGTAGTTGTCATTTCCTTGGGTAATTATTTCCCTGATGAATTCTTGATTGACTGTTTGAATGTATTTATCTATGTGTAACCGCGTCACACGTATGATTTGTGAGCAGGGTAATTTTTTTATTTATATTTGACCGCATCGCATGTATGATTCGCGAGCGGGGTAATAGATGCATCTATGGTTCGCGCAATTCGACCCTCTGGCAGTGCACAGTTTAAATATTATGTTGTAGCGGGTCGTACGACCTCGACATAATTTGCGCATGACTTGATTGAATGTTTGGAAATTATTGATAATTGATATGGCCTCATCGGCCGGAGGTGTAAATTGTTAACAGATGAAAATAAGTTTGAAGATTTCTATTAACCAAAGAATTGTTTACCTGCTTCATCATTATTGAGTTGCAGTCGCCTTATAAAATCCATGATTTTTTTCACATTATTGGTGTTATATTGATGGACCACTAGTAAGTGTCAAAGTCGACCTCTCGTCTCTACTTCTTCGAGGTTAGATTGGATACTTACTGGGTACGCGTTATTTTCGTACTCATACTACACTTGTTGTGCATTATTATTGTGCATGCACATGTATGTCTAGTGACCTCGTTGGGCACAACGGCATGGTCGATACGGAGACTTAGGTGAGCTGCATCTCTCGAGATGACCCGCAGCCAGAGAGTCTCTTTCAGAGTATTGTATTTTATTTTCTATCCAACTTGTATTTCGGACAGTTCTTGTATTACATTTTATTTCCTATAAATTGCTCATGCACTTGTGACACCGGGTTCTGGGATGTATATGGGATTATTCAGTAATGGAAATTTGTTAAAGACATCATTATTTACTCGGTGAAGTTCATTATTTACTGTTTAATGTAAGGAAAAGAAATGATTTCAAAAATACAAAAATGAGAATCTAATTAACTTCTTGGTGTTGGCTTACCTGACAACGATGTCCGGCGCCATCACGACCTTTAATGGATTATGGGTCGTGACAATAGTTGTCTAGGCATGTTGGTGTTTCTACATTGGGAAAAAGTAACGGGAGATGTTGCATTAGTACTACTTTTAACTAATGCAATCAAAAGTTTTGACCAAACAGATATTCATGATAGTGGCGAGGTCAAAGATATTTATCAATAGAGTTTAAAAAATAAAAAAATTAAATATACGAAGAAGTCAAGAGAATTCAACATATATATACATGATTTGTTATACCTTATATATACGATATAATTTCTCAGTGATCTCACCTAACCCGGCGACTGTTTCATGTACGTTAAGTAGTGATGATTACCTGAAAAATTCTTGAATTTGAGGAAAGGAAGGAAGAGGTGGGAGCTTTGAGGGTCAGATCTGTGGATAATACTAGCAATATTCAATGATCCAAAAGGAAGGGGATAACATTAAATAACAATAAATAGCAATGAATGACATTTAAGTAAATAAAAATATGTGAGTGACCCGAAAAGGGTGAGATTCGTGGATATTCTTTCTGACAATAATGAATGATTGATGAGCCTTTGAATATTCACATTGTTCTTGGATCGTGAGGAAAAGTTAGACAAGAATCTTAAGAAAAATGTATATTTTGTATGTTTGCAGTAAAGCAAGATTCTACAGAGAAAGTCAATGTGTTCTCTTACAAGTGAATATTTCATGTCCCCCATAACTATGTCTCTTTCTATTATAAGGTAACATATGTCTGAAAATCCTAACAGTACAGATCCATAGGAATATTCTCTCTAAAGTCTTATCTAAAACTAGTCGTTATTATTCCTTTTTAAGTGCAATGCTCGTCCTCTGCCTTGACCTGTGAATGTGATGACTCCTCGATCAAATCCTTCGTCTCTTGCTAGACCACTTCGACCTTGAATTCGCCTCTTGCTGAAGTCATACTGATGACACGTGGAAGCTCTTGAAGACCCTTTTAATGTTGATATGGTCTAAACACAACTAAGTTAATTTTTGGCGGATACAGTTAGTCCCTCCACTCGTTGAGGTCGTCCTCGCGGGCGAGCTAAATGAGCGGATAATGTTGTTCATGGTCGAGCTTGTCGAACAGATAGCATGGGTCATAGTCGTTGTAGCGAGCCGGTGGCGTGGTTTTCTGTGGGCCGAATATTTCAAACCTTTCATTTTCCTGGGTGGTTTTGCTTGAACCATTTGGTCCAAGAGATGGAGTGACATCATGACATCATACGTCATGACGACGTTGATTCCCGATGCATTGTGTTGATTCTCGCGTGTCCCTTAATTGGTTCTGCTATTTCGATTATGGTGCCCCAAACCTTATAAATAGGGGAGGACTTGTTCAGTTTGAAGTTTTTTTACACTCTCTCTACTTCTCAAGAAAAAAATTCTTCTCCTCCTTCGTATGATTTTACCGCCTTTTTGTTGCTTTCTCTACTTCTTTATCTTCCTTTATAACAATGTTGAACGTCCCATTGATTTTCATATGGAAGATCACTCTGTCCCTTTAGATGTCGTATTCCCTGATTAGGGGGAAGATGTTGTAGTCGCTGCTGAGGAGGAAACCCTCTCTACTGTGGAGGAGATTATACCTCGGTACCCCGATGACAAACCCAATTTCCACAAGGCACCGGAAGTGGTGACTGAGAGGTTTTGATCTACAATGAAAGTCGAGCGTTTAATTGAATTAAAGGCTAAGTTCAGTCTTCCTGATCACGCGGAGTTGGTCTCTGCGAATGACGATAAAGTGCGAGTTCATCATCCCGAATTCCGCACCCTTTACGCTTATCCGTTCATAATTGGCTATTCGTTCCCTTTTCATCGTTGATAGAAGAATTGTGCCTCCACTATAACATGTGCCCCCAGCAGCTCACCCCAACGTCTTCAAGGTGGTCAAAATGCTGGTGAAATTTGCCGAATTGGCCGAGGTCGAGATCACGGTACGCCACTTAGTGCACCTTTTGCCCCCCCCCCCATTTCTATCGAGAGACGTTGCTGACGCCACCCGTGGGGGGAAATGCTTGGTGGTAAGGATGGATGACAAGGGTAGTCGGCACTTCTGGCTCATTTATTTCTTCGTCATGACTGAAACCGTAGTGTCCGTTGCTGTCGGCTTCCTTGAGGCCTAGAACCCCACCCGTAAGTGCTCATGTTGTTTGTGTTTTTTAAAATTTTTCTTGTTGTGGGTCGGTCAATCAGCTCTTCTTTCTCTGCGTTTATTATACGACCTCTCCAGTTGGTGGCATATATTGCCAACTGGGTCAGATAGATCCTTCTCTATACGGTGGGGATACTGACTGGTCGGGCTTTTTCAAGAAATTCAGACTGGCTCTCCCCTCGACATGTAATCTCTTCCCTATCATTAACGTGGTTTTTATGCGGTATGTGTTCGTCCTTTATACAGATCCCTTCTTTCTCAAATTTCCTCTAGGTTTGGTTAGAGAGGCCGCGAGGAGGTCGGTGACCCCCATACCTCATTCCGGAAGAGGAAAGCCACTACGCCTTCAATCTACGCCCCTGTCCCAACTACTACCGCATTTGCCTTCGTCCCGATTCCAGTTGTTGTTGCTTCTGCCTCTACCCCTATTCCGGCAGTTGCGACCTCCGCTCCTCCCTTATTTTTGCTTATTGACGAGGACGACGAACACTTGCCTAGTGACGGGATCTTCAACCTCGAAAAAAAAAGGTCTGTGGATATGGGTGGTAGAGTTTCTTTGGCCATTTACGTCGCGGAAGAAAGTTTCACGTTACGTGAGATGGTGACAATTTTTGTTAATGATGATATTAAGCCGAGCCTTGAAGCCCCGAGACCAGTAGAAGTCGATGTAGGTGTCCCCTTACATTCTAAGGAGGGAGAGATCGAGTAGGTGCTTGTTGACACCGGTCGCGCACCTCTGGGACAAGAGGAGGCTTCATCCTCTCGAGCGGCCATGGACGTCTCTTCGTCACGTCTCTTCGCCCTCCGGTGATAGAGGGAAAACTGTTGCCGAGGATGGTAACGAGTTGGGTTCTGATATTGATTTGGATGACTTGAGAATGATCAACGAGGGGCTCACTCAGCTTGAGGTGAGATTGGACAGAGGTTCGAGGACCATCACGATCCCAATGGATCGTGATTTTCTCGTGAACACCAAGGAGGTAGTCCCTACCTTCGGCCCTATTTGCTCCAATTTTGAGGTTGATACCCTCAAGAACATAAATGACAGTACTCTGTCAAAGGTATCGCTAGCCTCGCTCTCAGTGTAAGTACGATTGTTGTCCACCTTTTCCCTAATGCCTTAGTTTGTTTTAAGTTCTGACCTCTTTTCTTTGATTTGTAGACGATTATTCTAGAAATCGAGAGTGCTCGGAGGGAGAAAAGGCGCAAAGTTATTTTTGTAAAGTTGAAAGGGAAATATACCGAGTATCGTGGTAAATACCGAGATCATCGATGTCGACTTCGTGAGGGCGGTGATGTACGGGCCCTAAGGGAAGACTTGAAGAAAGGGATGAAACGCTTATGAAGGCCGTAGAGAAGTGCAGTGTCCTCGAGGGGGCATTGAGGAGAAAAGAAGAGGAGCTCGAGCTTAGTAGGGGCGTGGAGGCCCAATGCAGCGATCTTCAAGCCCAAGTGGTCCAGCTGCAAGGCCAACTTGAAGAGTGCCAGTTCCAAGTAGAGGCTCTTAGGTGCGAGATAGCCGAGAAGCAGGAGGAACTCGAGAAGGCGGAATCCACTCAGCTGGACGCTTAGAGGAAGGTGAACATCCTTGAGCTGGGCAAACAAGACTATTCGTGCTGAGTGGGAAAATGGTCAATCGGCGGCGAGGGCTAAGGAGGACCGGCCCGAGGAGAGGATCAGGGAGCTAGAAAGGGAAAACTCCGAGCTTCATGACCGAGTTGCCGCTCTAGAGGTCGAGAGGGCCTAACTATTTGTGCGGCTTTCTTCTTCTAATGCGTCTGATTTCCCTAACGTCCCTTAGGAGTTATACAAAGAGTGGATCCATGAAGAGTCCCGACTAGATGTGTTTTGGGACTTGCATACGGCGGTCTCCGTTTATGAAGCGACCCTTGAGGATGCTCGGGTTAAGGCTCGCGAAGCTCGGCTCGCTTGTGGCTTTGACCCTACTATGCCTCGACCTGGTGTGGAGGATGGGGAAGAGGGCATAGATCTTCTTGAGGAGGATGCCTAGTATGATTTCGTTTACCCTTAGGGCGAGGATGGAGAGGATGTTGGGGGCCGAGATGGTGATGGTGTTGGTCAGGGTGGTGATCCGTTGGAGATTGATCTGGCGAGGGCACTGAAGGTCGTGATGGCGATGGCCAGTAGTTTTTCTTTTTAACTTTTTCGTGTATTTTTGCCAGCGTCTTCAAGAGCCTTTGTAAAAAACTCTTTATTTAAATATGAAATATTAAAGTTGTTCCTTGCACCTTCTTCCATTCTTGTGGTTTGTTTCTGCACTTGTATATTTTTGTTTCTATCATTTGCTCGTTTTGCTTTTTGTCCCCTTTTTATCGTTGTTACCTTTTAAATGATCGTAGCCTTTGAGTCGAATATCTATGGACCATTTCAGCCCTTTGTTTATATAGGTAAAGTGTCTCTCTTCATTGAGATTAAGCCGAGGACCGATAGGTGTTGTTCGAACTTGGTCGAACTTGAACTTTCGCTATATTGCGGCTGAGAGCCGATAGGCGTTGTTCGAACTTGATCGAATTTAATCTTTCATTAAGTCGTGGCTAAGGGCCGATAGGTATTTGTTCAAGCTTGGTCGAATTTAAACTTTTGTTAAATCGTGGCTGAGAGCCGATAGGTGTTTGTTCGAGCTTAGTCGAACTTAACCTTTTTTTCAAGTTGTGGTCGAGGGCCGGAAGGTGTTTGTTCTAGCTTGGTCGAACGTAACCTTTCATTAAATCGCGTTCGAGGGACGATAGGTGTTTGATCGAGCTTGGATGAACTTGACCTTTCCTTAAATTGTGGACGAAGGCCGATAGGTGTTGTTCGAGCTTAGTCAAACTTGACCTTTCGATAAGTTGTGGCCGAGGGCCGGTAGGTGTTTGTTCGAGTCGGGTCGAACTTAACCTTTTGTCAAGTTGTGGTCATGGGCCGGTAGGTGTTTGTTCGAGTTAGGTCAAACTTAACCTTTCCTTAAATTATGGCCGAGGGCCGATATGTGTTTATTCGAGCTTGGTCGAACCTAACCTTTTGTTAAATTGCGGTTTATTCGAGCTTGGTCGAACCAAACCTTTTGTTAAATCGCGGCTGAGAATCAGTAGTTGTTGCTCGAACTTGGTCAAACTTAACCTTTTGTTAAGGCGGTTTCGATAAACGTAAAATTCTTTTACTTTAACATTGTTGCTCTGATTACATAATTGGAGAAAGTTACATACTTTGGGCATTGGCTGGCGTTCCAGTCCCAGTCCCGGTCTATCTAGTCCCTTCATTGTTCGACTTGGAGAATCTTGAGGAGTCGGGAAATGAAAGAGAAATGAGTCCGTTATTCGCATACTTCGACTGGAAGTGTCCCTTTCGTCGCCTGGTTAAAAACCTCCTCGAGAAAACCCTAATGGGACATGACTCAAGTGAGAAAAAAGAGTACGACTTGGGAGACACTTCTTCTTTTTAGAAGTTGAAGTATTTGAGGTGGCTAATATTCCAATTTTTGGTAACTGTTTTCTTCCATTATCTTTAGTTGGAATGAACCCTTGTTTTCTTTGCCTATAATTTTGTACGGACCATCCCAATTGGTTTTCAATTTGCCTTCTCGTGGATCTCTGCTTGCTTGGGTTTTGTCTTAGAGTACGTAGTCCCCGACTTTGAGCGGCCGGACCTTTGCCTTTTCATTGTAGTAACGTTCCACTTGCTGCTTTTGGGCGACCATCCTTATATACGCCATGTTTCTTCGTTCATCGATCTCATCGAGGGTCTTGCCTTCTACTCTTGTCATTGCTGGTGCCGCTTTCATAGGAGTACCTTAGACTGGGCTCTCTGACCTTGACTGGTATAACAGCTTCTGTTCCACAGACCAGAGAATAAGCTGTCTCTCCTATGCTCGTCTTCAGGGTGGTTCTGTACGGCCATAATACTTATGGGAGTATTTCCAGCCACGGTTCTTGGCTTCTTCAAGTTTTTTCTTGATGATGGTTAATATGGACTTGTTGGAGGATCATGCCTGCTCGTTGCCCGCTAGGTGAGAAGGGGTTGAAAGTATCCTCTTAATGTCATTTCTCGAAGAATTCGACGGTTTTCTTTCCCGTGAACTGAGGTCCGTTGTCGCAGCTGATCTCCTTGGGTAGGCCGAATCGGCAGATGATGTTTTTCCATATGAAGACAATTACCTCTTGTTCGCGTATTTGGGCGAACGCTCCTACTTCCACCCATTTAGAGAAATCGTACATTACTTGCCCTAGCGGGAGGGGGCTCACAATGTCTATTCCCCACTTGATAAACGGCTATGAAGAGGTGACTGAGTGAAGATGTCCGCCCGCCTGGTGAATTATTGGGGTGTATTTCTGACATTGTTCGTATTTTTCACAAATTCTGAGGCATCTTTTTTCATGTCGGGCCAGTAGTACCCTGCCCGTATTAGGCACCTAACGAGTGCTCGATCACCAGAATGAGCGTCGCAGTGGCTCTCGTGGACTTGTTTGAGAATATGCTGGGTTTGGTTAGACCCAAACATTTCGCCAGAAGGCCGCCATATGTTCTTTTGTACAAGTCGTTATGAAGGAGGTTGTATCTGGCTGCTTGCATTCTTAGTTTTTAGCTTCCTTTTTGTCGTTGGGAGTGCCGTCCTGCAAGTAGATGATAAAACAATTTCTACAATCCCAAGTTAAACTTACAGATCTTACCTAGATTTAGTCTAATGACGAGTTGAGGATATGGACTACACTTTTATCCTCAGTTATGATGCTTTTGGTGGCTGCAGAAAATTTGGCGAGGCTATCTGCTTCGACATTCTGGGCTTGCGTGATCTGGTCGACCTGGCATTCGTCGAAATTGGGCAGCAACTTACAGACTTCAGCTTGATATTTTTGCAACCTTTGTTCTTTGATTTGGAAAGTCCCTGTGAATTGGTTGACTACGAGCTGGGAATCAAAACGGAGATTCAACCGCTTCGCCCCATATTTGAGTGATAGTTTCAACCCTTTAATTACAGCCCCATACTCGGCATCGTTTTTATTCATATCCGGACATCTTATGGACTAGCAAATTACTTCACCGGTAGGGACCTCAAGTACGAGTCCCAATCCAGATCCAGAAGCATGGGATGCGTTGTCGGTGTATAGGACCCAGAGGTCTTGTGTTTGAAGTTAAGCTTGAGCGTCTTCATTCTCGACATCAGGAATTACTTTTACGACGAAGTTGTCGAGCACTTGCGACTTTATTGTTGTTCGAGGCTGATATGTGATGTCGTGCTCACTTACCTCGATGTCCCACTTGTCCAGCCTCCTCGATAGCTCGAGTCTATGTAAAATGCTTCTTAAAGGAAAAGTAGTAATGACCGAGATAAGGTGGCACTAGAAATAGGGTCTAAGCTTTCGTGAAGCTACGATTAGGGCCAGTTTCTCGAGGGGTGGGTACCTCATCTCGGCATCGATAAGTTTTTTACTAATGTAATAAATAGGAGATTACGTACCTTTATTTTCTCAAACCAGGACCGCACTTACTACTACTTCGGAGCCGATGAGGTAGACGGGGAGGTGTTCCCCGGGTTCAGGCTTCGAGAGTAGAGGTGGTGATGACAGATACGTCTTTAGTTCTCGCAGAGCTTGTACGCAATCGGGCGTCTACTCGAGGCCGTTATCCTTTTTGATTATGCCGAAAAATCTATGACATCTATCGGACGACAGCAAGATAAATCTCAATAGGGCGGCGATTTGACCAACCAACCTTTGGACCTGTAATTTGTTTAGGTATCCCGTTGATAGCCTTGATTTGGTCTGGGTTGACTTTGATCCCTCGTTGTGACACTAAGAAACCCAAAAACTTTCCCGGGGCTACGCCAAATACGCATTTCTCTAGGTTTAGTTTCATCTCGTACCGTCTTACTATGTCGAAAGCTTCCCTCAAGTGGTCGATATGCTCTTCTTCTCTCACGGATTTGACAAGCATGTCATCGATATATAACTTCATGGTATTTCCGAGTTGGCCTTTGAACACTCTTGTGACCAATCTCTGATAGGTGGCTCCAGCATTCTTCAACCCGAATGACATGACCCTATAAAAATATGTTCCTCTGTGGGTGATGAACGTGGTTTTCTACTTATCATATTCTTCCATGAGTATATGGTTATAGCCCAAGTATGCGTCTAGGACACTTAGCAACTCGTGCCCTGCCGTTGCGTCGATGAGTTGGTCGATATGTGGCAACGGGAATGAATCTTTCGGGCATGCTTTGTTCAAGTCTATGAAGTCTACATACATCCTCCATTTCCCATTTTTCTTTTTGGCCATCCCCATATTGGCTATCCACTTGGGGTATTTCGACTCCCTAATTGAGCCATTTTCTAATAGCTTTACTACCTCCTCGTGGATGTCATCATTGATGGTAGTGTTGAAATTTTGTCTGACCTGCCTTACTGGGGGATAGAATGGGTCGATATTCAATTTGTGTGTGGCGATCTCCTTGGGGATGCCCGGCATATCTGCATGGCTGAAGGGAAATAAAATTGCGTTAGTTATTAAAAATTGGCTAAATTGACCTGGTTCTCGGAGTTTGCAGCCGATATATGCCTTTTTGTTGGGGTCATTGGGATCTAATTGAACGAGGTCGAGGTCCTCTATAGTTGAATACGCGGCTTCAACCGTTTCAGTGTCCATAATGATGTCCCTGGTCTCATCTTGTGTAGACCTTGACCATGTTGATTATTATGCTTATTTTTCCTTATCTTTCTTTTGTCGGGTTGTCATGATATCCATGGCGATGCAGTAGCATTCCCTGGACGTGTGATGTTCCCCTTGTATGCTGAATATCCCCCAAGGTGTTGGGATCTTGATCACTTGGTATAGGCTGTAGGGGACAACTCTCATGGGGTGTATCCATAATCGTCCTACTATGGAATTGTATGTGGTAGCCTGGTCCATGATGTGGAACTTTGTTTCTAGAGTTATGCCGCCAGTGAGGACGAAGAGTGAAATTTCTCCCGATGTTCGTTCAACTACATTGTTAAAACCGGTTAGTGTGATACAACATATCACTATCTTGTCCTTGAATCTCATCTGGGTAAGGACTCGGGGATGGATAATGCATGCTCTGCTCCAATTATCTACCATTATACGTTTAACATCAATATCTAAAATTCGTAAAGTAATGACAAGATCATCGTTGTGAGGGAAAGTCAAACAGTCGACATCTGACTCGTCGAAGATAATACTTTCTTCGAGTCCGTTATACTGTTCGTGGGTGATCTATCTTTTGAGCTTGTGAGTGGTAGTGAACTTGACACCGTTGATGGAGGCATCGTCTTTGCCGCCAATAATCATATTGATGGTACAGGCGGCTTCGGGGGGCCTTGACGTTCTCGACCCCTAGCGAAGGTGCTCATTCCCTTGTTGCTCATCAGCTCTTCGATGTGCCCTTGCTGCAACATGTTCACTACCTCTTGCCTTAGGGCGATGCAATCTTCTATTTTGCATCCACGTTCTTAGTGGAATTCATAGAGGGCGTTAGATTTCCTGGTACTTAGATCGGACCTCATTTTTTGTGGCCACTTCACCTTTGTTCTGAGTTTCTCCAGGGCGTAGACTATTTCTAGGTGAAACACAAAAGTTATAAGCAGATAACAAGGGGCGCATTATAACGACCCACTCAGTCATTTTGAGAATTAACATCCCGTTCGGTGGCATAAGGTCTCGATCAGCTTCGTATTATGTGTTATGACTTGCGCGCGTGGCCGAGTTCAGTTTTCGAATGATTCAGGGTCAATTTGGAAGAAACATTCTTGTTTTAGAAGCTTAATCGGTAAGAATTGACCGGAATTTGACTTTTGTGTAGACGACTTAGAAATGGCATTTTGATGATTCCAATAGCTTTGTATGGTGATTTTGGACTTAGGCGTGCGTCTGGATTTGGATTTGGAGGTCTGTAGGGTAATTTGAAGCATTTCGGCGAAATTTAGAAAGTTAGAGTCAACCAATCCCATTGCACCTGAGCCTCGTTTGTTAATTGTTGCACATGTGGCCTTTTGGCGGGTCTCTCGGGGATTTGAAACCTTTTACCGAACCAAACCAAGTATTTGGGATCTACCTCGCCTCTGGCCCGGTCCTGTACTATAGTTTTAGGCTCAAGATACCTGCACTCATTCCAGATTTTCCGGATTTGGCCTTCAGGGAATGCAGCTTTTGGGCCCAACTCAATGACTTGCCCACTCAGGTCCTCATCACCGTGTACCGTCTGAAATCTTCCAAATTGTCGCAAAACTCGGTAAGGAGCATAAGGCTGAATGCTTCGAATACCCATCAAAAGAATATAAGGGACCTCTGCTGATGTGTATACGGCTTCAGTAGCAGGAAGCCATCCATAAGCCCATTCAACTTTATCTGCAGTGAGGGATCTTAAACATGACGACCAGGCCTCAGTACCCTCGGGGAACTCAATACCTGTAACTCGGGTCTCGAACTCTGCGATACAACTCAACCCGATTAAACCGTAGTTCATGTAACCTGTGCGGTGACAGAGATGTTCCTGTATCCACAACTGCAAGAGCAAATTGCAACCTTGAAAGAATTTCTCCCCTTCTCGACATTTGGTCAGAGCTCGGTATATTTCTGCTACAATTAGAGGAGCCACTGTGCTAGTAGGTTTCTTTATGGCAACATCTAGCATCCCTACTAGGCCAAGGTCTATGTGACCATCTTTTCTAGGACAAATTACCACTCCCAAAAAGGCTACCATGAAGGCCAATCCGCGTCGGGCTTCCCATTTGTCTTTGTTTCCAGCATGTGTCAATCCTGTATTGGGTTCCTCAAAGCCTTTGGGGTTACCATACCGGTGATATAGGAAATGTAGTGTACAACACCCTTCCGCCAAATGTGGGTCTTGAATATCCCGACTGATGTTCAACAAATCTAAAAACCTGTGAAGAGTTACCGGCCGTGGAGCCAAAGGGTATCTACCACGGAGGTTCCCATTTAGACCTACGTATCCGGCGATCTCTTCTAATGTAGGTGTGAGCTCGAAATCTGAAAACCGAAACACATTACGGGTCGGGTCCCAAAATGGTATTAGTGCCTCAATGGCATCTGTTCTTGGCTTGATTTTTAACAAATCTACGAGACCGCCCAGGCTTTTGATCACAGTATCTCTGCTTCCTTTTCCCAAGTCATGCCACCACATATGGAGTTTCAAAGGGATCTCGCTCAGGACTGAGAAGGTTTCGATGTCACTTGAATTCATCCTGCATATTTATTTTAGGGGAGTTTAATGACTTATTTTGAAAAATGGCTATTTGTGCAAAAATTCTTTATTTAGAAAATAAGGACTTGGATTTGCAAATACGGCCTTTCAGCACTTCTGGAAAGAAGATTTTAAGGCGGTTTCCGCAAACCATTTGAAAATGACTCAGGGTGGCTATTCTTGCAAAAACGGCCTTCCGGCGTCCTTTTGGGGACATTCGGCTTATTTTAAAACAAGAATGGCATCGCCCAATTTATTTGACAAAAAATTAAAATTTTGGTATTTTTGGCTATTTTTGCAAAAGGGGAGGTTGGACCCGATGAGGGTTGCCTACGTATCTCACATCTGGTGAGAATCAAACCGGCGTAGTTCGGGCAGATTTGCCTAAACCGAAACTATTTTGATCAACAACTTTTCTTTCTAATATATATATTTTTTATTTTTCAAAAATCCGGTAGCATTTCGGTACTATTTGGGCATTTGGTTTCTCACAACAAATGGTCACCCTTACTTAGTCCTAACACTGCTTATTTTTATAATTTTCTCTCATTTAGACGAGCCGGTCAACATGCAAATCCGAGCAAATAAATGCGCAAGTAACACGTAAGATGCATCAGGATGGTCAATTTATTTCAGGTCACCTGTCCTAGACGGACCCAACCCCTGTGTTGAGTCCCCTAAGTCAAATGCACATGATGCAAACAAGCGTCCTACTAGGGATCCGGCATGAAGTTTGTTCTTCTAGGTTTAACCCTAGGTTTATTGGTCTAGACCTGGCTTACCCGAGCGGACAACTCGAGCCGAGGGGGAGGCAGCGTACCGGGGATACAGAAGCTCCGCCGGCTTTGCAACTTATCCAACCTCATTCTAAATGGGAAAAGACTCTAAACAGAAGAGAAGCTACACGAAGTGCACCCTTCTCCATGATGTAGATGACTCAGAAAGAGGAAGGAATTCGCGACAGTTTATATATACAATTTCAACAAATATCAAAGCGGTAAAACATTTAGCACATATAGCATGGAACATGTAGAAAAATCAGATAAAGTCAAATATAACAATTGTACTAAGCTCGAATTCTTGAACCCTGAATCAAAATTCTGGGTTCGTATCCCCAGCAGAGTCGCCAGAGCTGTCACACCTCCTTTTTTACACACCTACCCCGAAGTATAATGTATAAGGGAGTTTTTCCATTTAAAGTGACATTATTCGAAATGGGATTATTTATTTATTTTTAGAGTCGCCACTTGGGAAAGGATTGGCTTTTGGTGTCCCAAGGCACCGATTTAATTTAAATCCCAAATCGAGGAAAAATTCGACTTCCCAATTGGAGTCTGCGAACCAGAAATTCTGAATAAGGAATTCTGTTGACCCGAGGGAAGGTGTTAGGCACCCCCGAATCCCGTGGTTCTAGCACGGTCGCTTAAATTATTATAAATGGCTAAAATCTAGTTTTATACATGTTCAATCCTATAGTGCAATTTTTAAAATTATTTACCGTTTTTAATTTATTTTTACGAAAATGAACGCTGTTTAAGAGCGTGTTTTCAGATCACGTCACATGAAATGCACCCGGATCCTCAACACCTCTTATTCAACGTTTTAGGATTTGGATTTGGGTCGCATGAAATGCACACCCGACTTTAGGAAGGTAATTTTATTAAAAGACGCGCCTAAAGCGACTAACGTGTTATCAACTTTATGGGGGCCATGGAAATTCGCTAAACGGCACGCTCAATTTCTAAAATATTTTAATATAGTATTTAATGAGGGCCCCGCAGTTTATATGTTTTGTTTGGCGAGGCTCGTCTCATTTAATTATTTTTTAAGGTCAATCTAAATCGAACTAGATTCTCTATTTGCATTGTGGTCTTTAAAGGGCTTGGCAATATGAAATTCGGGTTTCCAAATTCAAGTCCGGATTCAAATAAAAGGATAAAACCTTTTAATTTAAAACCGCCACCTAACTTGAAGACCTAAATTTTATGTTGCAAATTGAATAACCATATTCCTAATGTGAACTTTGGGCCCAGGACTGTACAGTGATTGGGGAATTTGGCCCAAAACTGCACTGTGAATTTGCCCAGTAGTCGAACCTCATCAATGCCCAATCGTGAAAATTATACAGGCCCAGGAGCAGCATTTAGTCCCATTCTGTCGTTTGATTAAGGAACCAGAGTCCAGTCTTAACGCCGATAGGACCGTAATTATCTCTGATTGTTCATTAGGCTTTCGACTCGTTTATTCACGCTTATTCTAAGGCAAATTCGTGACTACTGATTCAATTGCTGATTATATTCAGCAGTTGGATTGTCTAAAGAGTAATTACACAGGAGCCTATTAAAACTATAAAGGCTTATAAGTTCAGCACCTTACACATAGAACTAAGTCACGACAAACTTAGAGTTTACAAGCAATTCTAGGCTATTCACTTTGATTATAAAAAAAACAGTCCCAGGCAGTCCGGATTATTACAACAGTGTTCATGTGAATACAACTTCAAAACAAATTTGATCAACATTAGCTAAATATACATCACTAATATACTTCCAGTTGTAAATATACAAACAAAATCAGATGAACAAACGTGCCAAGGGGTAAACTCCATCTCATTTCACTTCCATTCCAAAGATTACATCAAGTAAGATTTAAAGCATGTACCTGGATTTGAATGAGCAAAGGAAGAGAGGTAAGTCACGCAGTATTAGGCAACAAGCAGCAGTAGAATTCAGCAGCTCGAAACAGATTCTCGATTCAAAAACAACAGCTTATAGCCCAGTGTAGAATCAACAGAAAATTAACACCACAAATGACTCACGATTTAGCTTTGAAGGTGATTTCTAAACCTTATCGAATAGCAAACAGACCAGGACAACTTGTTCGACTCCTAAGCTTATCAGAAATAAACTAGAAATCAGAACTGTGTAATGCAAAACTCGGAAATGGATCTGGAAATTAACTGCTGGAAACTTTTATGAAAAAATTTAGAGATCTCTGAACTTTTCAAGGAATTTTTTCCCAGGATCTCCAACCTTGCTGCACAAGGCAATGTAGGTGCCTTTTATAGGCAAAACCTAAGTTACCTTCAGATTTTAGTTTCTTTTTAGTCCCTCCCTCATTTAGTTTTTTTAGTCCCTCATTTTTAAGACTTATTACCCAAGTAACAACACTTATTTTATTAAAACTACACTAAAGTCTATTCTAGAAGGTCCTACACCTATTGCAATTCCTACACTACCCTTCCCCTATTTTTACAATTACTATTCCTAATAAAACTACCCTTTTCTATGCCCAGATTACCCTTTAATTGTACCATAATTACTGAACCATACCAAACTAAAACTAAACCTCAGAACTTGGTTATCACTGACTATGGTTAACTTAACATAGGCCTGGCAGTGTTCAACAGAGCTAGACTTATTTTAAAATCCTGAATTAATCCATATTGGTTTCAATTAACGAACTATTTGGACAAATAACAATCAAACAAGAATCATATCAACACTCGAAAACAGGGGTCATGCTGAATCAGAATCAATTCTGAGAAGGCTAAGAGAAAATCAAAACTAAAGAACAAACAGAAAATCAGATATAGTCAATTCTACTACTACGTACTGGAAGAAATCAATAATACCTAAAAAAGTAAAGCAAAAACAGTAAAAGAGAGGTATAAGAAGAAAACTTACACGACTCTGCAATCGAACTCAATCGCCCTCGAACTTGATCCCCAAATGATGTTATTTGCCTATTCTTTGTCAAAAATAGGCAAATATCATCATGTAAGGATCAACTACTCAATGAAACCTCAAAACCCCCATCCGGAACCCTAGACCTAAGATTCGAGCAATTCCGGTTAGATTTGAGAAAAATTAGCTTGAGATTCGGGGATAGGAGGGTAAGGAGAGTCTAGGGTGTAATTTGGGCGGAATTTGGGGGGCGGCGCCGCCGTACACGGCGGAGGCGGCGTCTAGGTTTTCCTTTATTCGAAGAGTTAGAGGGGGATTTGAGAGAAACCATGCGTGGATTCGTAAAGAGGAGGTTGAGGGGAAGCAGGGGTGTATTTTTGGCGTTATTTGGGGCAACGCCGCCGGCGGAGGCGATTTCCGGCCGGCGGCGAGTGGCGGCGGACGGTGGCAAGGGGGTGGAGATACGGCGGGGCTGCGGTGTGACGATTTCCGGTGAGATATGAGGGTGGGGTGCGAGAGAGATGAATGAGGGGGTAGGGGGGGTGTGTTTTGGACATATATATATTAATTAAACCCAGCTTCGGAACCGTTCGATCAAGGAACCTCGACGGTCCTGATTGAACGAGTCCAAACGACGTCGTTTCAAGTGGACTGGGGAATTGGACCGGGTGAGGTTGGACGGGTCTGGGACGGGTCAGTGCCTATTTTGTTTGGGCTCAGCCATTTGGGCCCAATTTTGGCAGCCCCCCCCCCCCTTTTTTTTTTTTGCCTTTCTTTTGTATTTCATTTTTTGTATATATTTTTTTTTGTACTTCGTATTTATTCATTTTTCTTAATTTTATAAAAATGCTAAAACAAAACAAAGACTCAATTAAACTATTTAAACTTCCTAAATTACTTAAAAACTCTATTTAGAAATAAAACGCAACAATTAACAATTAAGAATGCAACAAGACTATATTTTTTTTTGCAATTTTTCTTTAAACTTTATTCTAAATCTAATTAATACCTAATTAATACTAAAAATTGTGGAATTAAAATCCCTAAATGCATGTGCATATTTTTCTGTATTTTCATATGAAAAATGCAACCAATTAACACAAAAATTCAAGCAAAAATTCACAAAAATTGTAAAGAAATCAATTATTTGAAACTTTTGGAATTAATTTGCTTAGGGCAAAAATCACGTGCTCACATTTCTTGATGCTCTTTTTGTGATTTAGCTTGATTAGTGAGGTGCTGCAAACCTTGTGGAAACAGAAATGCTACTCTGTTTCAAGGCAATGTAAAACAGAGTTGGTTTATTTGTTTTTCCAAATTATTTTTGTTTATGCTAGTATTGACATTGTTGTCAACGTATACAACCATATGGAGGCAGTATAGAATTTTGAAGGAGAAGAAGCAATTCAACATGCTAGGGGTCAATCCAAATTCATGTTCTAGTGATGTGGACAGAGAATGTGGACATATTGTTGACATGACATACACAATGACCTCTGTACATGTGACGTGTGAAGTTACGCTCCAGTTAATGATAGGGACAAAGATGCCAAATATGGGCGCATGTACCAGGAAACAGTGTGCTCTTTGGATCACTATGTTAGTCCTTTCGAGATGAAACTCCTATGTCAGTTTACTGATCTGGTGATTATACTGAAACAAATTTTGAGACTATGAATTAACTTCTTCTTAAACTTGCACAATGAACTGCTTCTTAAACTTGCACAATTTTGAGACCACTGAAACTTGCTTCTTAAATTTTGAGTCTGATAAGTGCGGCACTGAAGTGTGTGTTTTTCCTAAGCATCCTAAGATTGTATTACTCCTAAGCGTCATCTCATCATACTTACTTGTTCTTTGAGGCTAAGTAACTTTATTTTCCTACTTGAATAATTACCATTTATTAGAATAATATAACTTAATACCTACCTGCATAGGGAACCTCAACAGAGTTGGTTTATGCAACTCTGTTTCAAATTATACAACATCTCTATTTGAACAGTGCATTAACTAAATGGATATTTTGATTATTGCAGGATAAATTTGAGAGTGTTGACATGAATGATCATCATGATCATATCTTGGGATGGATGAAAGAGTTATGGAACAAATGGAGAGGACACTTGCATGCCAAATATGTGAAGGATAAGCCAATCCACCAGGCTCTTAAGAATATTCCAAAGGGAGTAGACAAGAAAGAATGTGAGTGGTTAGTGAAGGAACATTTTTCTTCAGAAATTTTCCAGGTATGCCTAGTGATTTAATAGTATATTTTGTCAAAGAATCTGTAGTTTGATTTAAGCTTATTGTTTCACAAAGGCGAGAAGTAACAGAAATGCAGCAAACCGATCTAAGTTGAAGATGCTTCATCATATTGGTAGCAAGCCTATTCGATAGATAATTTATCAAAAGGTATTATCATAAAATTTCTATTTTTTAAAGGAAATATCTACGAGGTATTTTTTGGCACGTTTGTCTTTGATGTAAAGGGCGGAAAAGATGGCAATCCACCAGATTTGGCAACAATTTTCTTTGAGACTCGTAAGAAAAATAACAAGCTTGTTGAACCTGAAGCGATTGAAAAACATGTATGTTTGGTAAATTGAATATCTTTGTACAAATTATTATGGATTCTCATATAAAATATTTCTTTGTATGGTTTGTAGGCTCAGATTGAAGAAATGGTTCAATCAGATCCATCTCTACCTAGCATAGAGATAGTAGAAAAATATTGTGGACCTCAAACTCGTAGTCATGGCGCTTCTTCAAAGGCTGAATTACTGTCCGCGCTACGTTCAACTCGAGAGGAAAACAAATCTTTGAGTGAGGAAAACAAATCCTTACAAGATCGTTTGTCTACCTTAAAAGATGAGATGAAAGAAATGAAGAAAATTAGGGAATACTTCGCTGCTCAACAATCACATGTCTCGCCTACGACATAGCTAAGCTGAATGACTACTTTTGTCTACCGATCAAGCTAGTAACAGTATACCTTGCTTTTTAATTTTTTTTGTTGATTTTTATATAGCCATTTCTATCTTATTGCTATCTCTGTTGCAATATTATAAATGAATGAGCCTCAAGGATGGGAATAACAGTTTGGGTTCACGAAGTTGGAAGTAGAAAATCTGAGCATCGAGGGTTACTCGTCCCGACATTATTGAGGCCTCAACCTTAATTGCTATTAAGTTCATCAACTTCTTGTAAAAGATTGAAGTGAATACATAAAACAAAAAGAATGAAAACTCCATATATTAACATTATGAAGGAAACATGTAATGTAGTCTTACTTTCTTCAGTCTCCTCAGTAAAGAATCTATCAGAAATATGAGAAAATAGTTCTGGCTCTTTTGTACACTCAGGTTGCTCATCGATAAGATAATCCATCTTTTGTGATCTGCTTTTTCCAGTCTCTAACTTCAGATTCATACGTTTGTACAGCATACTATTCAATGAATGTCTCTCATACCTAGACTCTGAAGCTGATTTCCATCTCTCCATCTCTAGCTCAGCCTGCTTTCTCCTAGCTTTTGATAATTTGATCTCCTTTAAAAGCATTTGTTTCTCTGTTGTATCCAATTTGGATTTCCTAAGCATAGCTGAAAAAATTTGATCTTTCTGGTCCAAGTCCTTGCGCATTTTAACTAGCTCGATCGATAGTTTTTGAGTCATCAAGATCGACTTCTCCTTTTGTTCCAGCGAGGAATTAAGCTCTTGCTTCGCTGCTTCAGCTTGTCTGAGGGCGCGCCCCATCTCCGCCTTAAGCTACCGTTGATTAGACACCAATTCAATGAATGCAGTCTTGTGTTTGGAGATCTCATTAGTGTGCCTCTGAGCATCAAACTTAGCTACTATAATCAAGTTATTGACTAATAAAGGAGAAATATATGATAAGGAATTAGGCTATGATCACCACGTTGTTATACTTCTGATGTATTTTACTTGTTCTATTATGCATCATTGGTTAAGATTTTTGTATGAAAGTAAATCATAGGTTATAACAGTTCAAAAGAAAGTTTGAGAAGGAAGTCAAAATCCAAGAACTGGAATGGATAAGGCAGGGGATAACATTCTTGTAGATTCCATGGTTCTGAATTTACAATGTCAAATGAACTAAATAAATGCATGCTTTCTAGATTTATTTTCCTTGATATTTTTTCAACGCGATAGTATTCGCTAGTACGGTACCCTTTTTCCCTTTGTTTGCTATATTCGCATGTCTCATTCCGTTGTTACTTGCCATCGATAATTCCGTAGTTTGATAGCAGTACTTCGTTCATATTCTCGTTTGGTGCCTTGGAATTAGTTTTCTAAATATGTTATCTTGCGATTACTTGTTATCGGTACCCCTTTCACATTCTCTGTTGCTATCTTCGATTTTGTTTTCTAATTATTTGTCTTGCTATTGGGAAAGCTTCAGGATTAACATTCATGAAGATAAGAGTAGAAAGGTCTTGTAATAATACTGCCAAGTAATATTACTAAAACAAGAACTACAATCTTTTGACACAAACTTCAGGTTTGTGGAACTTGACATCTTCACCCAGGAACCAATAGTGATAAATTTTGTAGAATTTAAGTGATGAAGTCTACAGGTTTTAACAATAGTAAGTCCAGGAGAAAAGTGACTTACTAACAGTTTACAAATCCCCGATTCGATTCTTTTATCGGATCGAAGTTTGATTTACCGTTCCAAAACTTTTCTAATTAATTTCCTTATATTCTTGTAGCAATGTTGATGTTGCTGGATAACACTTGATGAATTTAGACTGCTTTTGGGGTAAGCGATTTAACCATTGCTAGTGTAAATTTACATATATTATTTCATCAATAGTTATTCATCGTCTTTTCAAAATTTTTACTTACAGGTTTTGAAGATTGAAGCTACAAGTCAAGATGAAACTTTAGAAGAAACACAACTTCATTATTATTTTGCTAGGAATGTTATGTAAAACATGATATCATAGCCTAGCTCAGGATGTTAGCTAAGTTTTTTTTGTTAAGGTGTTGAGCAAAGATTGAAACTATATAACATCATGGGATGTTAACTCTGTAATTAATAGCTTTTTTATATAGCAATTTGACATTTATTGATAAGAACAACTTTTTTGTGACGTCAAGATTTAGGACTGTGTTGGCCCAAGAACAGGTGGAGTTTTGAAGAATGACAAATGAACTCAGTCATGGACCAGGTCCATCATGTGAAGCACAATGTTTGTCAACCTATACATGTGAGATGCACGTGAAGGAGATTGATCAAGCAGCAATATCTCCTGAACTGATCGAAAAGGTTGCATATGAGATAAGGAGAGAAAGTCTCCTTATGAGAAGAGAACACAATCCGGATAAAAGATAGTGTTGGAGTTTGTGTTGTTCAAGGACTCAACTTCGATGGAAGATCAGCAATCGAGTCTCAATCAAACTCTAATTACTAACTCATTAAATAACAGTGATTGTTCTCTTTTACAGGTATTGCACATACGCAGAAGCTAAACTAAATTGAGAGCAAAAGAGCAAGGCAATTTTGCAAGCAATTTATGTGAGATTTAAGTGTGCACTCCTGAAGCTACTTGAACGAGATAGAAGAATCAATTCCATTTTGTTTTTCCTTATTCTAGTTCAATTGTAGTAGGTCGTTTAAAGTTGTACCTTTCAGCTTTTATAGAAGCAATTGTAATAGGTACTTTGAGTATTCAAGTTATAGGCTAACTTGAAGCTGTCGCAACAGTTGAGCCTGTGTGCTACAAAGGGATTAGAGTTAATCCTTAGGTTTACAAAGAGTTTTGTAAAT
>NW_017671140.1:297541-348739 GCF_001879085.1 Nicotiana attenuata | reverse complement strand
TTGAGGGCATTACAGGCCACAAACAGGCATTTACCATTTAGGCGCTTCAAAGAAGAAAGACGTGTGGGGCAGAATGGCTGGCTCAGGGGCCCGAAAATCTCCCACTCACATATCAAACAACCTCCACACCATATCAAACACCTCCACCCACATACCAAGCACCTCCACCTCACATATTTCAACCCTCATCTCCCAGCATATTCCCAACCGGCCACTGTCTATCATACCTATTAATTCGCCAACCATCTCATCTCCAGTTCACCTCATAACTCGCCAACTATCCAATCACCACGCCCAATATTTTGACCGCAAGCCACCCAAAAATACACCGCATATTGCTGAAAACCAATCGACCAGCTGTATTGAAGGTGAAAGGTCACTTGGTTACGTCACTCCCATTCCCGTTGGGCAGTAGTAACCATCCCAAAGGTCAAACCCAAACAAACATGTGCATAACCATTCCGTGTATGAAGGGGGCACACCATTGACGAGTGCCGAACATTGAAAGACAAAATCAGACACTGCATCGACAACAAGGTCATATTAGCGAAAGAAGCCCGCACCAAATTGTCCGCAACAACCTCTTCGGATCATAGGGGGGGATACATTGTAAAGAGATGACGAAAGAATGGATCTGAGGCGGGTCGATGGGCTTATTGAGAGAAGGCGATTGACTTTAAACCCACAGGTCACACTTTTACTCCTATTGTAGTACAGACTCAGTAACCCAATCGAGTTGAGGTAGCTCATCAGTTCCATTGAGTAGAGATCTCCACCTTGTGGCCCCCCATGTTCCATTTGAATGGAAGTGGGCCACCACCTTTCACAGTTGACAGTATTCAACCACACCTCCTTTCAACTCAAAAGCAATACCATAGGATTATGTTGCTGAAGCATAGGCAAAAAGAAAAGCAAAGATGGAGGAATCTATGCTGCACAAGGAATAACTAGGACGGAGAATTATACACCTGAACACTTGGGAGGACCAGTAAGGATGCCACTACAAGCAGCCCTGTCATGAAACAAGGGCCAGATGACCTTTGGAGGAAAGTACAAGCAAAGGAAATATTCCGTCATCGATCATTTGAACAAAACCCCAGCTCAGATTATCCGATACTGTCACTGTGCCAAAATCTCAGAGGCGCACAAGAATGCTTTGATGAGGTGTTTTGAAGTGGAAGCTTAACATGACCCAACAATACAACTGCGGAGAGATGGCCAACATGGAGGGCAGAGTGTTTGGAAAGTCACAAAATCTCTTTCCACCGGAGGATGGTTGCCGCCTGAAGGGTTTGATCACTAACAGAGGCGAGCACATCATCAGGCTGCAAGATACTTCATTACGACCCGATTGATTGGAGGACCAGACAATCCCAGAAGACACTGAAGAGGTGGGCAAAGCAACGAGATACAGAAGGGATGATGACGTGAAGCTTTTTGATGGGTCCACTGAGAGCTGATCGTTGGAGAATTAATCTCTATTCTGCAATGGGGCTACATGGTGATGCGAGTTTAGGTGCCGGAATACGCTGCACTACATTTGGCATTAGAGAGATCCAGGATACACGTCGGGAGGGCGTGCAATCAACTGCACAGGCAAGTGTAAATGAATGGAACCTATCAGAGGTGATCAGTTCAGCGGGGGGGAGTAACCCGATTACACACAGTCAAACCACCCAATGTATGGGAATAGAAGAAGGCTAGGGGAAAACCTATCATCACATCGACGTGCAATGGCCGGAAAAGACAAGTGGGGGCAAGCAACAATATGAAAGATACAAGCATGGTCTGGGTATGAACCCGGCAAAGGGGCTTGGGAAGAATTACAGGCAT
This sequence comes from Nicotiana attenuata, assembly GCF_001879085.1. Taxonomy (NCBI): domain Eukaryota; kingdom Viridiplantae; phylum Streptophyta; class Magnoliopsida; order Solanales; family Solanaceae; genus Nicotiana; species Nicotiana attenuata. The sequence continues at coordinate 346,906 of NW_017671140.1, read as the reverse complement.
CACCAAACGCATTCGAACGACATCGGCGAACAGAAACACCAGGATACTTGGCTGGTACCTCTACATGGCAGATGACGCTTAGGTTGACTTATACCTCAATCGAGCAACAGTGCCAACATCTGGATCAAGCTTTTTCACCTAGCTTGAACAATATGGGGAACTGCAGAAGAAAGAGCATTTAGCTGGGTGAGAAAATTTTATTCTCTTAGAGGACTGAAGAATGGATTGCAGTGCAATAATTTGAGGAGCGGAGAGGAAGAAGGCCTCACTATTGCCGGAATGTTTTTGGAGAAAGGAGCTTGTTCTCGAGGATGGGCTGTCACAACCGTTCCGGGCCACCGAGTCCCTGAAGACTTGGCAGATTTTTATTTCTATAGCCATTTAGGCATCTAAGATTTTCAGTAATCTTGTTTTAAAAGACTTACTTTTTTCAAAATAAATGCTCGTCATCGAGCTGTACTTGTTCTTGGATGATTTTTTTTCCAGTTTTAATTAATTGCATTGCTCTTTATTATTCATTTTATTATCTCTACAACTTTTTTTTCTATTATTATTACTTTTCCTGATGACGCGTGACTGTGACAATGTAAAGGGAACGGAATATGGGGATAGTAATTCAGTTGAGAGAAGATGAAATACCTGACGGAAGTTTGTTAGGGGAGATTAAAACTTTGAGAATAAGCCTAAATCACTTCGAAACCGAGGGCAGTAAATTGGGAGACGCGAGACCCTCAGGAGGGATAACTGCATCAGCATTACTAAATCACGACAGGAAAGAGGGTACATTTCGTTTCTTTAAACGGAGTATGAGGACATTTTCGCTGTGTCATATGATGACCATGACCTGGGTTTGAGCACGTCCAAGTGGCTCACGAAGTTGCCTACTAATCCATGTTGTCCGCCAGTGAAGTAGAAGGAAGGAAGTTTCAAACAGATATGAGCTTGAAATCAAGGGGAGTTACTAAGCAGATCAAAGCCAAATCCTCAGGTGGTTGGTGAGTACCCAACCTGGTTAGCAACATTGTGCCAGTCATTCCGACAGAAAGATGGGTAAAGTCAAAGTATGTGTTGACTATCGAGACTTAAAGAGCAAGTCCATAAGGAACGACTTCCACTGCTAAATATACACATCCTGATCGACAATTGCGCCAAACATGAGCTCCAATCCTTTGTAGATTGCTTCGCGGGTTATCACCAGATCTTGATGGACGAAGAGACGTATAGAAAATAGCTTTTATTACACCATGAGGGTATTACTATTACAAAATGATTGTCATTTGTCTAAAGAATGCTGGGGCAGCTTACATGAAGGGCCATGACAACCATCATCCATGATATGATACACAAAGAAATGGAGGTGTATGTGTGACGACGTCATTATCAAATCCAAGAGGGCCACGGATCACATAGCGGACTTGAAGAAAGTTATTTTTGACAGGTTAAGAAGGTACAACTTGAAATGAACCCCGCAAAGTGTGCATTCGGGGTTCCCGCAGGAAAGCTACTAGGATTCATTATCAGTCGTCGAGGGATCGGGCTGGACCGTCTAAAGTTAAGTGCTATTAAGAGTTACCGCCACCTAGGGGCAAACAGGACGTGATGAGCTTCTAGGACGTCTCAACTATATCAGTCGTTCATAGTACAGATCTTACAGTCATATGTGAACCCATCTTCAAGATGCTGAGGAAAGATGCCGAAACAAGCTGGACCGAGGATTGTCAGAAGGCTTTCGACAAAATCAAGGAGTAACCTGTCCACACCACCGTTTGATCCGCCAGAACCAGGACGGCCTTTGCTACTCTATCTATATCCGTATTACATGGAGCCTTCGGATGTGTTTTGGGACAACATGATGAGACAGGGAGAAAGGAGCAAGCATATACTAACCTAGTAAGAAATTCACACCTTATGAAGCACAATACTCTCTGTTGGAACGCACTTGTTGTACTTTGACCAGGATAGCCAGAAGTTGAGGCATTACTTCTGCACCTATACCACATACCTCATATCAGAATGGACCCTTTGAAGTACATATTTTCAGAAACCCATGCCAACAGGGAAGTTAGCCAAGTGGAAGATACTGTTGAGTGAGTTCGATATCGTCTACGTTAACTCAAAAGGCGGTCAAAGGACAAGGCATTGGCAGACATCTTGCCGAAAATCCGATGGAGGAGAATACAACCCCTAAAAATGTATTTTCCCTAATGAAGAGGTGTCATTCGTAGGAGAGGACATTACCGAAGCATACGACGGTTGGAGATGTTCTTTCGATGGAGCTGCAAATTTCAAAGGAGTGGGCATTGGGAGCAGTTTTTGGTATCAGAACAGGTTCAACATTAATTCGGTATCTGCTAAACTCAGATTTCCCTACACCACAAACATGGCGGAGTATGAAGCTGCATACTAGGACTTAATATGGCAATCGACATGAATATTCAGAGTTGTTGGTAATGTGATTCCAAGTACAAGGAGAGTAGGCCACAAGAATTCTAAGATATTGCCATATCTGCAGCATGTACAGGAATGAGAAAGAGGTTCGCAAAATAGAGTTTTCGACATGTCCTAGAATTCAGAATGAGTTTGCTGATCGCATTGGCCACCTTGTCATCTATGATACGGCATTCGGACACGAATTCATTGATCCCATCCCAGTGAGAATTCATAATCAGCCGGCTTACTGTGCTCACTCGAGGAAGAGAGGATAGAAAACCTTGGTTCCATGACAATCAAGGAGTATGCGAAAAGGAGAGTATCCGAGAGTGCGAACCAACTCAGGAAACGCACACTTCAGAGATTGTCCAATCACTTTTTTCACAACGGAGGAAATTGTACAGAAGAACTCCTGATTGGATTGCTAAGATGTGTCGATGCAAAAGAGGCTTCTAAGCTACTTGAGGAGATACATGTTGGGACCTTGCGGCCCGCATATGAATGGTTTTGTCCTGGCCAAGAAGATACTTAGGGCCGGTTACTTTTGGATGACCATGGAGACAGACTGCGTCCAGTATGTCCGCAAATGCTACCGATTTCAAGTGCATCCGATATAATAAAAGTGCCGCCAAGTGAGCTCAATGCAACAAGCTCACCTTGGCCATTCGCCGCTTGGGAAATGGATGTCATCGATCCTATTGACCCACTGCTTCAAACGGGCACAATTTTATTCTAGTAGCCATTGACTTACTTCACGAAATGGGTAGAGGCTGCATCCTACAAAGCTGTAACCAAGAAAGTCATCGCAGACTTTGTCATGGATCGTATTGTTTGGTCGATTTGGAGTTCCGAGTCCATTATCACTGATAATGCCGCCAATCTCATCTTATAAAGCCATGTGTGAAACTTTCAAAATCAAGCACATAACTCCACAGAGTACAGACCTCAAGATGAATGGAGCCGTAGAGAAGCCGCCAACAAAAACATCAAGGAATATACTAAGGAAGATGGTAGAAAACCACAAGAATGGAACCAGAAGCTACCCTTTGCTTAGTTGGGATACCGCACTACAGTTCATACATCACCGGGGCAATCCCTACATGCTGGTTTATGTACCGAAGCTGTCATCCCAGCCGAGGTAGAGGTCTCCCTTTTAAAGGATCATAGAAGAAGCCGACTCAGCGATGCAGAATGATAAGGAATCGCTACGAAGAATTGGCCCTTATAGATGGGAAAAGAATAAACGCAGTATGTCATGATCAGCTTTATCATAAACAGAATGTCCAGAGCTTTCAACAAAAGGGTCAAACTAAGGCAATTTACACAGGAAAGCTGGTGCGAAGAAGATCTTCCACTCAAGATGAAGCCAAAGGGAAATTCTCTCCCAACTGGCAAGGTCCTTACAATGGTTCACAAGGTGCTAACAGGAGGGGCACTCATACTTGCAGAAATGGACGAGAAAGTTTGGCCAAAACCAATCAATTCAGACGCATTTAAAAGATATTATGCTTAGATGTTTCACATTCACATGATGTAATTGAACTATCTTGACCTGATTCCTGTTTAAGAGGGATATGTAGGAAGCCCTGTGGGTTCGGTCATATCATAATAAAATTTCCATTCCCCCCCCCCCCCCCAAGATCAGAAACTGGGCAGAATTTTGAGGAGGACCCTCAAATTCGGAGCAAGTCCTGCCGACGTCAACATATGCAGACAGTCAAAATCGGTTAAGAAAACTGGGGCAGAGTTTGAGAAGGATTCTCAAAATCCGAAGGAGGTTCAACAAGCTCGTTATCCGCAAACGGCCAAAGGATCATCTACCAAACTAGGGCAGAATTTTGAGGAGGACCCTCAAATTCTAACATGAGAAGCCGCCAATGTCTCTGAAATTGTTTACAGTCACTAGTTCATTTAAAATTACTGTATATTTCAATATGTTTCTGAAATGACTCTATTTTTATCATAATTGCATATTTTCGAAAACTCTATTTTCGTAACAGTCAGGTTTTACCCAGGGAAACTCAAAACGAGGCCTCCGGACGGGCATAGCAAGGCCAGCAGACAAAGGCACGAACCAACCTCCCTTTACAAAACTTACAATTTTTCTTTGAGCGCAGACACATCGACGTTAGCGATAACATTCACAAACATATATACACGAAGCAAAATCACTATCGAACGAGCCACCAGACACTGAACGTATCCCAACTAAGAAACATTCTACCTTATTTGCTATTTGTTCTTTGCATGGACTAAGGGCCCTGTCCCAAACCCTGCAATGAGGCTAATCCCTGCCTCCATATTGCATGAGGCTAAGCCCTGCCTCCATTCTGCATTAAGTCTAAGCACTGCCTTCCATTTGGCATGGGACTAAGCCTTGTCCCGCATCCTGCAAGAGACTAAAGCTCTGTCTCCGTCTGCATGAGGCTAAGCCCTGCCTCCATTCTATAAGGCTAAGCCCTGCCTTCCATTTGCATGGGACTAAGCCCTGTCCCGCATGAGACTAAGCTCTGTCTCCATCTGCATGAGGCTAAGCCTGCCTCCATTCTGCATAAGGATAATCACTGCCTTCCATTCACATGGGACTAAGCCCTGGCCCAAACCCTGCATGAGGGCTAATCCCTGCCTCCATATTTGCACAAGGCTAAGCCCCGCCCTTCCATTTGCATGGGACTAAGCCCTGTCCCGCATCTTGCATGAGACTAAGCTCTGTCTCCATCTGCATGAGGCTAAGCCCTGCCTCCATTCTGCATAAGGCTAAGCACTACCTTCCATTTGCATGAGACTAAGCCCTGTCCCGCACCTGCATGAGACTAAGCTCTGTCTCCATCGTTGAAAGCTAAGCCTGCATCCATTCTGCATAAGGCTGAGCACATGCCTTCCATTTTGCACAGGGAACTAAGCCCCGTTCCTCCTTGCATAAATGTTGCCTCTGTCCCGGTAACTATCTATTTGCTCTTTCTGTCGGAAAGATTGCCCTCATTTCGCAAGAATAAGCCTTGTTTGTCAACATTCCTTATTATTGATCTCGATGGGCTGAAATATCGCCAATCTGTCCAAAGGCATCATAGTCTAAAGCATCATCCTCATAAGCCGGAAGACACCATGCCATGGCCTGAGGATTTTCTCAAATTGCATATCATTATTCAAAGGCGTCATGGTTCGGAGGTACATCTTCATGGCCCGAGAACACCATTTCAATGGCCTACGAAATCCTCACTGAACAATTCAAGGCCCAGGAAATCATTGGTCTGAGAACGTCATCCTTAACCGCCCGAAGACACATTTTCATGGTCCAAAAGGGAATCTGCATCATGTTATAAATTTTCGCAAACAAATGCATGTTCGTAGCATCTCTTTACTTGCAGGTGACAATTAAGCAACCGCTAGCCCATCATGGACAACTCGCTCCAGTTCCTTCAACTTCTCAAACACTTGACCATTCACCATAATCACTCTTTCACCCATCTCGAAATATCGTGTCCATTCTTGTAATGACTTCATCGGTATATTCCTGGCCTGATTCCTGTTAACCAGGGTTATGTAGGCAGCTCAAAAAAACCGGAGTCCGCGCTCTAACTTTCAAAACATTCTATTTGGTCAAAAATTGGCCATCATTTCTTTACCCGAAAAGCTCTTTCATCCTTCCCGGGAAGAGGGCAGCTGTTGATACCCAATTTTTCCTTCATATATATATGCATTACAACTTTCAAAATATTGCATACACATTTACAACCATTTTTAATTATTTTCTATTAATTTTTAAAGGGTTAAAACAATTTATTTCTGTATCTTTATACAAATATTCGATAACTATTCCTCATATTATTTTTATAAGATTTAATTATCTAAATTCATCATTGTTTATGCCCAATAGTGCTTAAATATTTTAATTTTATTTTTTTTATAATCACATTTGCATTGTTAGGCTTAGAATTGCATATTTTTACAATAATAGCCTATATATATGCACAATTAATATATCCATACAGAAGAATGACTTTTCTTATTTTTACAATATTAAGTAAGTATTTTAAAATTTTTCATGCACAAATCACATTTTTATCATTTATAAATTATTTATAAAATTATTTTACTAAATTAATTGGTATTTAAATATTAGCCCTAGAAAATACCCAATTTCAAACCTAGCCTAGTCCAATTACCCATACCCGTCCAACCCAAACACAGACCCAAACACCCTTTTAATTTTAAACCCCCCCCCCACCTAACATTTAACCCTGGCCGTTGATTCTCAGTCAGATCAACGGCCCTAAATCAACCAATCACTTTTCATATAACAAAATCCCTAACCCTACCCATTCCTTCTAGATCGCCGCCCTCATATGCTCTCATCTCTCACCATCTCTAAATTCTAGTAATCCTAGCACCATCACCTGTTATCTCCTATGATTCCAACCTAAAATGGAATCAGTTATGGATTCCCTTACATTATTGGTCTCTCTTTACCGTTGGTTACTCGTCTACGACACTATTTAGTTGCTTCCTAACATGGCAAAGCAAATCTGGCCAAGATCGAGCCAGACCTGGTTCAAGATCTTTCATGTCTTGACTATTGCCGTCTATATTCATTCCAATACTTGTGAGTACGAATACCTTCGTATTTTAGGGTTTCAAATCTCCGGTTTAAACCAGATCTGGGTCAACTTTTGTTTATTTTATGAATCTGGCTAATTTTTGGTTGAATCTGTTCAGATTTTCTCAGATTTGAAACGGTTTCATGTTTATTTTGGTATTTCTTCTTTAAATTTTTTCCAGTAGTTCCACCTCGATGTCCTTTGATATTTCCCTATTACTATTCCTAACTAATTTTGGTTTACCCTAAGATTAGGGTCTTGATTTCAACGGGTTTTTCTACAAATATTTAACTTTTAAACGTTTTCGTCTCTGAGTATTCATTATGGTTTCCTTATTTACTTTTGTTTACTATATGCTTCTGTATTTCTGCCTAATCTCTTATAGTTCTGATTATTTAACCGATTATTTTGCTACTTTTGCCCGTTTGCCTTAAACTCCTTCGACTAATTGTTAATTAATTTTACTTACCTAAATTAGGGCTTGAAATTGGCTTTCCTTAGTACCGGTGTTTCCTTATTAGATTTTACCTTTCTTACCTTATGTTTAATTATGGATTGGTGCTGCTAGCCTGATTTTATGCTTTGATTTTCATAACCAACTTCTAATTGATTTCGGAGTTATTCCTTGCCTTATTTAACCTAGCCCTTAATTACTGATCGATTCCATATACAATTTTCCTTAAATTAAGTAATACTAGTCTGATTTTATGGCTAATTTGTTCATGACTGACTTCATTTGATCGATTGTTTGATTATTTCTTACCTTATTAACCCTGCTTTGATTTACTGAGGGATTCCGTGTGAGACTTCCTTAAATTAAATATCATTTGTGTGATTTTGGCCCCCTTAATCGAGTCATGACTAATTGTTAATTGATTTCCATACCTTATGTGCATATGATTGGCTCATTACCTTATGTGTCTTACTCTATTGCATACTATAAAACCCCCATTGTTCTGGTTCTCGAAAAGAGATCAGTTCACAATACACACACACACTCAAACCATTCTCCTTCTTTGCTACTTGTGTTACTTGTGCTATTTTGGGTCTAGCCAAGGCTAGACAGTGAGACCACTTGCTCTATATTCTGCACTCTTTTCCCTCAACCGGTATGTCTCTAATTACATTTGACACCCAAACTCTATGTGTTGCATCCCTGCATTAGTTCATCGGTTATGAATTTGACCTACTCTCTTATTTACTTTCTTTGTTCAAGCATGCCTAAAATTCTGCCCTGCTTTATGTGCAACTAATATGCTTGCACTTCACATGTTTATCTGATGCTTGAACAGCCTGTTTGACTTATGCTTAGTTGTGTGATCATGTTGGTTACTTATGCCTATGGTTAATCCTGCTTGTGTACCTGATTCCATCCTCTATATCTTTGCTCCATGTTTAGTTGCCTGCTATCCTGGTTAATTTGTTAAGGCTATAAGTGTCTATATATATTACTGCCTGCCTGTCTCCCTGCACCCCATTCATGCACCTTCAATAAGATCACCATGTGTTCCCAATCCCTTTTCACCCCTGTGTGCAAATATGTTTGCTAAAGTGTCTGTGGAACTGAACCCTCTATGATCTATTGACTATCTACTGAATTTGCTCTTCTCTGAACTATTTTCAAAATGTTTTCTTCTAAAACTGGTTTTATTCCCAGCATTTTTCTTAAAACTGGTCTATTCCAGAAGATCTTTTACTCCTAAGAAGTTATCTCCACATTGTTTTCACTAAGTCTTTTCAAGAACTCTCACTTACTCTTAGGTTATTAAGTTCTGCCCCTCTGGTATGTGTACTGCCTAGGGATTCTTGAGATCTCTCTGAACTCTGGCATATCAGGGTTGGCTCTTCCACACTGCACATAATCAGTCTTTACTTGAGAAAGGTCTTGGTGTGAGCACTGTCCGGGATCCTTGAGGTCCTTAGGGAACTCTGACACACCTAGACACTTGTTGTCCATGGAACTTCTGAGCATTTGAGACTACATTGAAGGCCTGGTATTCCCAGGTTTATTTTTGGGCCTGCTTCAGGATCCCTATGGTATTACTCTACATTTCTTTTGTGTAATTTATGCAATTCTAGTCTCTAATAATTATTTGTAAATAGAAACTTGGGTAACTAATAAAAGGAGGCTAGTTGTGTGATGTTGTGGGTAAAATCGGGTAGAAAGCAAGCTATAGGCTTTATATTCTGCATTAGAATCCATGTTTCTAGGATTGATGTGCTCATTGGAACCGTGTTGAACTTGTGCATTAGATATCCTGTCTTTAGGGCCTTCCCGCTCACTGTTTCAGCATGTTGCACGTTTAATTCCTGATTCTTCGCAAGTTCTGTCACATAGGTACCCTGCTATTAAATAATCTTAATAAAAATTGTCATGCATTAGATACCATGCTCTTAGAAGTTCTATTTGCATCTGTTTGAACCACGTCTATTAAATCAATAGCTGTCTATGAAAGGGTTTAAAACAGACTCACGCATAGGTATCATGCCTCTAAACACAATTGATAAGTCACCTGTTATGATCTGCAGATAAGCATGCCTATAGGATAAAAGAACTTCAAACTGTTTCCCAGATTCGTGACTGCATATACACACTTAGGCAAGCCTTAGGACGTTAAATAATTGTGAAACCAGTTCTGTTTATGTGTAAAATTATCCAGGTTTAACAGGCTATAAAACCAGTAGGCAAAACGGGTTAGGATTCTGTCGCTTCCCTTAAAACAAACGCTGCACGTTCTGTTTTGTGATGTTCATCTAGATATCATGCTCCTAGGCTTTCTGAACTTATTCAAAATCAGTTGTTTGAGACGTGCTATTTATTTGCTATGTATATGTGGAGGTAAACATGAGCCTTAACTGCTTTTCCCTATTTGATTGTCCTATATGTTCTTTGCTTGTCGCCTAGATTTTCCCTTTTAAACGCCTTAGGCTGTCTAGAGCTGCCCCGGATTTAGAGGTCTTAAACTCCTCCAGGACCACAAGGAAGGGACGGGTAACAACACGCTTAGGGATCTTTAATTAAACTCGCTTATATAACCACTAAAGGGAGGGTAATGGGTAGTAAAAGATTATGATGACCTGCGCGCTAATGTCACGTGTAGCCCCTCTAGTTGAGGAGGATTACCGGGCATTGCACAGATTGATCTTGTAGGCTAATTGACTTAGGACTTCCCTTTCCCAATTCCCATATGTGTTTAAATTCTCTAAACTTCTTTTCCTTTACATATACATGTGTAAGCTGTCCAAACTAGGGATGTGCATAATTTGGTAAATACCGAATTACCATACCGAAACTGAAATTTTTGGTATTTGGTATTTGATATTTTGGTATGGTATTTGGTTTAAATTTTAAAAATGTTTGGTATTAGGTATGATATTTGGTATTTTTTTTAAATACCGATACCGTACCGAAATATTTACTAAATTACATAATATATATTATATTATTTATAACATAAATATAAAAGTTGTAAAATTTTACTTCCCTTTATTCTTAGTTATTTTTTTTTAAATATTTCCCACCTTTTATTTTCACTATACGTACCTTCCCCCCATTTTTTGGTTACCTGCTTACACCCAGTCGTTTCCCCATTTAGTTTTAGGTTTAGAAATCTAAAATCCACCATTTTCAAACCTTACTTCAACTTAGATAGACCATAGACAAATCTCTCCAGCTCTCTCGCTGTAAGTTGCGCCTGGCTTCTAGCTTTTGCCTTCTCTCGCGGTTCGCAGTAGGTACGATCTCGATCCCCCCCCCCCCCCCGTNCTCTATCTAGCTATCTGTATTTTTCTCCTCTTCTCTGTTTCATCTCTCTCTCTCTCTCTCTCTCTCTCTCTCTCTCTCTCTCTCTCTCTCTCTCTCAATCAATCTTCTGCTCCTTTTTTGTGTGTTCATCTCTTGCTCTTTATATGTTTGGTAAGTTATTATTGAAAGAAGATGTGCACAAGTGGGTTATGGTTTTTGGTACAATCAAAATTACTGAAAGAAGACAAAGGTAATTGCAATATTGTAGTAAAATTGAGTTCTGATACATTATTTTTTATGTTCTTTTGGTGGTAGATTATCGTTTCTTTGCTCTTATATATATGTCATATGCTTCATGTTTTACTTTTGGTACATCATTCCTTCATGTTTTACTTTTTATCTTCACAGATGGCAGAGATTCAAAGTAAAATAGGTGAAAATGGAGGTTCAAATGAAACCACAGCTACAAGTGAAGTTGATTCAGTTTTAAGCAATAAAAGGAAAGGCATGAAAGAAAGATCTGTTGTGTGGGAACACTTTCAAAAGCTGGTTGATGGTCCTAATGGGGTAACAATTGTAAAATGTAAATACTGTGATTTTACGAAGGAAGATTTTAATATCAAAAATGGCACGTCGGGATTGAAAGGTCATATGAGCAGGTGAGTGAAATTTCCCTATAATGTTGAAACAAATCAAAGATTGATAGGCTTTCAACCAATTTCAGGTGGTAAAAAGGATGTGGGAATTCCCGTCTCTTGGAAATTTGATCAAGAACTTTGCAGAAGGGCTTTAGCTAAAATGATAATTCTTGATGAGCAACCTTTTAGCCATGTTGAAAAAAAAGGTTTTAAGAACTTTGTGAGTTCTTTATGTCCTCAATTTCGGGTTCCTTCCCGTCATACAGTGACTAGGGATTGTTTTGAGCTTTATGGTGAAGAGAAACAGAAACTCAAGAAACTTTTCAAAGAAACAAAACAAAGAGTTTGTCTTACTACAGATACATGGACCTCATTACAACAGATCAATTATATATGCATTATGGCTCACTTTATCGACAAGGATTGGAAGATGCACAAAAAAATAATAAACTTTGTCCAATTACTAGTCATAAAGGTGATGATATAGTAAATGTTATTGCTAAGTGTTTGCTTGATTGGGGTTTAGATAAGATCTTCACTGTTAAAATGATAACGCAAGTTCAAATGATGTCACAATGAAAGAGTTGTCTAAGCAACTTACCAAATGGGGAACTAATTTGATGGAGGGTAAACACCTCCATATGAGATGTATGGCTCACATCCTCAATCTTGTTGTTCAGAATGGTTTGAAAGAAGTGGGTGATTCTGTGAAACGCGTTAGACAAGCAGTAAGATATATTAGGCAATCTCCTGCGAGGTGGAAAAAGTTTAAAGAATGTTGTGAAATTGAAAAGATTGCATGTAAGAAATCACTATGTTTGGATGTTCCTACTAGGTGGAACTCCACCTACTTGATGTTAAATGTGGCAAAAGAATTCGAGCATGCATTTGCAAGTTATGGTACTCTTGATCATGGACTGTTGCATTATCTTCTTACTCATGTGTGTGAAGATGGAAAATCAGTAGGTTCACTTGTAAGTTCTGATTGAGAAAGTGTGAGGCTCATGGTGAGATTTCTTGAAACTTTTTTTTTTGTACTTACCTTGAAGATCTCTGGTTCACTTTATGTTACATCAAATGTTCATTTTGTTGAAATATGTGAACTTCATTATAATTTCAAAAAGTTTGATAGCAGAAGATAACGTTGACTTGAGTTCAATGGCAGGAAAGATGAAAGAAAAATTTGACAAGTATTGGGGTACTCCAGAAAAGATGAATAAGATGATCTTTATTGCGTGTATTTTGGATCCGCGCCATAAGTTTGAGTATGTTACTTATGCACTTGTGAGCATGTTCGGGGAAGAAACAAGAAAAAATATAGTAGGAGAAGTGGAAAGCTACATGACTTCTTTGTTTAATGAGTATGCAAAGAAACACTCAAAAAACGATCATGCTTCATCTTCTACATCAAGTAGCTCCTCACAGACGTCAAGTGCAAGTAGTCATGGAACTCAATCTAAAACTTCAAAGGCAACATTTTCACAACAATACAAGAGGCACAAAGCTGAAAATGGAAATTCAGATGCTAAAACAGAGTTAGAGAAGTATCTAGATGAAGAATGTGATGATGGAGGTGATGGTTTTGATATCTTGCTTTGGTGGAAAGTGAACAAACCTAGATTTCCAATGTTGCCGAGATTGCTCATGATGCTTTGGCAATTCATGTGTCTAGTGTGGCATCAAAGAGTGCTTTTAGTACGGGAGGCCGTATTCTTGATTGTTTTAGGAGCTCACTGACTCCCAAATTAGTACAAGCTCTTGTGTGTTGTCAAGATTGGCTTCGAAATGAATTACTTCCTGTTAGAGTTGAGGAAGATATAGATTATCTCGTGCAATTTGAACTTGGTAAGAATATTTTATTTGTATGCACTCTATATTGATATTTGCAAATTGCAATTAGTTTATTGTTCATATTGCATAACAAATTACCTTGAATTCTCTGTAGGCTTGCCCAATGGAGCAGAGCCTTGCATCGTTGATGTATAGTTGTTAATTGCAACATATATGGTAAGTCTAGCTTTTATTTGGTTGATAAATGTCATCAATTTATGTTGTTAGATATTGGATTAATTTTAAATATCCTGCCATCCTTGCAGCACGAAGTTACCAGAGAGCTTCAGGAGAAATCTAGTTCCATGTTATTTTGTTAAAGCCTGTGCACCACCTATTTTTGTCTATGTGGTTAATGGATGTTATACAGAATGGTTTCTGTAAACAACACTTGTGAAATACTTATTTTGGTCACATTTTGAGAAGCTTACTGGTGTCTGGTGCATTCTTTATGATGATGCAAGTTAGAGCTTTAGAGCAGACATATTTACATATTGATGAAGTTTGTAAACATTATTCTAATCTTATGCTCCTCTTTATAGAAGTCTCATATATGATGTGTAGTGTTGCTGCATTCATAAAATTGATTTTATTGGCTAGTTATAATTTTAATTTTGCTAGCTAGTTAAGGCGTTTTTCTCCCCTAAATATTACGTTCAAAAAGTTGCTTTAGAGCCGAACAACCAAAATTACCGTACCGAATAAACCGAAACCGAAAGGCAAAAAGCCGAACCATACCGAATTTAATTAGGTACGGTATTGGTATAGCATTTTAGGAAATCGAATATCAAAAATACCGAACCGAATTATCTAAATACCATACCGTACCAACCGATGAACACCCCTAGTCCAAACCTCTCTTACTTTCATTATCTGAATTTCCTTGACCATATATGTATTTAGATGGGGAAAACTACTTTATTTGCAAATATGTGTTAAAACTGTTTACTTGTTAATTGACTAATTCACATAGTTTTAAGTTCGGTCGGGACCCACCGTTGTGGACCGCGAGGGGTGCCTAACACCTTCCCCTCAAGGTTATTTCGAGCCCTTACCCTAATCTCTGGTAATGTAAACTAGTTACATGAATTAATCGCTCTAGGTGCCCTAACGCACCATAATCCGTTAGGTGGCGACTCTTCAAATACCCAATTCCCAAAAGGAAACGAGTTGTTCCCCCATGAATGTCGAAACCCGAACTTCGCGAAGGAAAAAAGGGGCGCGATAGCCACACCAGGTTGAAGTTAAGGGAGATGAGCAGCAGTTCAAGGACCACACGTCCTCTAATGCGGGAACAATTTGAAGCCCCTCTCTCATTATTTCGGGCCAACAACAACGACAGCGACAACAAACCAGTACGATCCCACTCAGTAGGGAAGAGCTGTGAAAGAGAGCGATGGCATAACGGCAAAACCGCTGTTGTACGATCTTACTATCACAGTCTTGAACCATGGAAAATAGAGCTTGGATGAGGAAGAAGAGAAGAAAAGGGATAAAGATTGTTGAGAAATGACTGAATGGAGTTTAGGTTCAAGAAACCTCCTATTTATAGAAAGGCAGTTGCATAATCGACGGCGCAATCAATACCTTTGGGAAACGTATCGACAGGCGCAATCAATGCTTTTTGGAAAACGGATCGGCGGCAAAATCACCGCTTTTGGGAGAATGAACCGGCAGTGTAATGAATGTTTCTGAAAATGGATTGATAGGATGTTTTCAGTCACTTGGAAAACTGATGTCACAAGCATGACGTCATCACAAGATGTTCAAGAAAGTCAAGAATTCAAGACCGTTTCTTATCACTTTCATTCTAAGAAAAGCGGGGACTATCCGTATATGGTAAAAATCAGAGGGTCCGATTTTATGGCCATTATGACGCTTCATAAGCATGTATCCAGGAAGCTCGAAGCTCTGCTCGAGGTTCGACCCCGAGGGCTCTCAGCGCTCGACCTCGGGCAGTATAAATCGGTGGTTATGATGGCAAAACGGGAAGTTCCCAAGGCACTTGATTAAAGCTGACCAAGTCTACTAGGCTATTACGAGCTCGTACCGTGGCATTAAATGGCTGTATCAGCCGCGTATCTTTGTAATAAATGCATTTGTACCATGTTGGGATTTTCTCTGATATATAAAGGGGATCCTTGTCATTTTGTAAGCAAGGGACACCGCATGATATTGAATACAAGAAAAAAGAACATTCTCTGCTCTCTAACTTAAACATATTCTCCTTTGATCTTATTACTTACATTTATTGCTTGCCTTTATTGTGTTCCATTAATTGTTCTTCATTTATTACTCATTATTGATCATAAAGAGCCCTCATCAAGGCCCTTAGAACTGTTAGTTCTCCATCGACTGCTCAGAGCCCAACGCCTGGCTCGACCTCGAGGCCCCGCACAAGCCATCTCGAGGCCCCGATTCTCAGCTACTCGGTTTGCTTGATGCACCATCTTCAAACTCTTACCTTATTTTTTCGTCTCACACCTAGCATCTACTGCTTAACAGCTAGCATAGAAATAAATCACGTATTTTTAGAACCACAAAATCAAATCTAATTGTAATTACCATTTTCACGGTAAACAGTTTGAAAATGAGATATCAATTTTTTTTAATTACCATAGGTCGATGCCCTTGCCTAAAATTTGCAGAATATATATTTGGACTCAAACATCCAAGAGCATCTTTTTTTTGTTTGCAGAATAATTGTAACAATCCAGAAGAAAATAAAGTAAACAAGCTACTTTTGAGCATAACATTTTCTTTATATATTACTACTGTAAACTAGCCTTTTTACAAGTCACAGTACAAATTTATTTTCTTCTGACAAGTGATATGTATATCATCTTATTAAAAAAGAAGAGTAAATTTATCCCATCAGATTGTACAAAACGAAGAAGAGGATAACTAGGAGCATAGTCCCTAACCCAAACAAACCTTCTCCATCATATGCAACAGAACCAGTACTGCCTTCCCAATATGTAGAAGATGATAGTATATTTTGTATAGGAATAAAAATTGACAGCAAGTATACAACAAATGTCAAGGAGACAGGAAATAATAATGTTAGAAGAAGAATTGTGGCACCTCCACCTATGCTAGAAATTGTTGGCCAAAAAATAGCAGACTAAGAAACCCAACAATTATTGAAGGAACCATTGGTGATGGCCATCTGTTGCCCATTTTTTTGCTTACTAGTAACATAGCCTGTTATATCAATTGACTAGAAAAAATATGCAATTTTCTGACATCAAAACAGGAGAATATAAAGTAGACATATTAGCTGCAATAATCATGGTCACATCACACTTGTGCTTTTCTTTGGAGGTTAATATCTAAGCAGTGTCACTGCATGTTCCAAATAATTATTCTTCAAAGAATAAGTAAAACACTTGTTGGATCAACTAATTGTTTGCTAGCTTCTTATATAACTCTAAACAAGAAATTCTGATAATGACATCAAGAATGACTTTTATTCATGGCAATTGGAGAAATTTTAGTTTGAGTCTCATATGTCATGTAATACTTGTATGAGGCTCTTATTTAGTGACATGTGTAAATTGTGGGCCATTTATTTAACTTCTTCTCCTTCCATGTAATTTCTTAGGCAAATACTCCACCCTTTTTCTCTTTCTTAGTTCTTTTCTTTTTTCTTAACACTTCATCTTTCTCCTCCCAACAGACCTATTCGATGGGTCTGTAGCAGTGAGCTCCACATTCTATGGACTACTTATGTACTTTTATTTTAGTTGGGACCTTGCGAGTCTCTCTCGCGTAGATTTTGAGAAACTTAACCCAAATAAAGTCAAATTGCTGCAGAATTATTTTAGAAAAAAAAGATGTTTGTTGAGAGGAAAAATCCGATTTTTTTTACTCTAGCTCTCCCTAACAGTGAAATCAAAATTAAAACAAAATATAGCTTCGTAATACTCTACCAATCTTATTTGAATTTTTTTTAGATGTATTGTTCTACACCTTTTCATTATTTTCATAGAGAAAGAGGACAGAGGAATTAGAACAAAAAAAACAGAGGGAAATAGGGAGAAAATAAAGATGATAAATGTTGTGTCTGCATTTGTTGGTTTCATGGACAGTGCTAAAACTTAATTATATTTCAACATTATTGGTGCTTTAAGTTTTTTTCCTTTCTGATTTTTTCTCTCTTTTTTAAAGTGTTTTATGCGCTTGACTTTTGAGTGTCTTTGAAAAATTAGAGAATGAATAGAAAACAATGAAGTCTGGTAGATGGAACATTGAGTTAAGAAGTTGCAGAAATTTGGAATAGGAGAGAGTAAAAGGGCAAGGGCAGGGAGTAGGCAAATTTTTATGGAAAATGGGACCCAAAATCCACGTGGCAAAGTTCCAAAGGAGTCTCAAATAAGTTGTGTCTACCACATAATAAGTGAGTCTCCTACAGAATAAAATTTCTCTGGCAATTGAAACCAACTAATAGTAAAAATAGCACGGGCTAGCCAGTTTTCGGATTGGTCAATCAAAAATAGCCAGCGTTTGCAAAGTCATTGAAAATAGCCACTATTTTGCTGCAACACGAAAAGTTCCAGCATAATATACTGGAGATCGGTGCACCTGCGTATGAATTTCCAGCACATTTTGCTGGAACTCCAACACGCGGAAAGTTCCAGCATAATATACTGGAGATCGGAGCACCTGTGTATGAACTTCCAGCATATTATACTGGAAGTCCAATATATTATGCTGGAAATCCAGTATATTATGCTGGAGTTTCCGGATTTTGAACAGTATTTTCGTTCAGATTTATCTTTACATGCAAAGTGGCTTACTTTCAACTGCTTTTGGATCTGTGGCTATTTTTGAATGACCACTTGTAAATCTAGCTATTTTTGAATTTCTCCCCAACTAATTAGGAGAAAAGATTTACCAACATGAATATCAAGAAACAAGAATATCAAACGGCTTAAAACAAGTCTTTTATTTGTACTCTACCCTTTTCCGTTTTCTTTGTTACAGTTGCAACTACTTGAACTTCGTATAAAAAATACTTTGGCTGCTGCATAGTAGCCATGGAACGCCCTTAACCTTAAGAAACATATCCCCAAAAAAACTTTTAAGGGGCACCAACATAACAATTTTACAATGTGAGAAACAATTGTGCAACATGCACTCCAGAATCTAAATGTATAGCTATCAAATGGAATTCACATTGGTTTTAAACACCTATAAGGTCAGAAGAATATCATCATTTGCTCCTCATCATCTCATGTATCGGGTTGATACATCGAGATAGAACTTTGAAGCATTTTCTTATGCGAAATCAGTTAAACCTAACACAAGCTTCCCATAATATATATTTTGGCATGCTATTTATGAACCTTCCTAATAAATGTAATAGGTTAATACCCTACAGCTTGTTACAACAACATTTTATACATAACACAGGGCAACAGATGAAGCTAATTGACCTATAACTATCTTTCCTTCGTTGCAGCCAACTCATTGAGGGGGATGATATCGCAAATGCTGCTCATAGTAGTTTATCAACTGCCAAAGAAAAAAACATTTCCAGTAAGTGTCATCAAAGTAGAGCTGAAGGAATTCATTACGTTAACTTCCCTCCAGACTCTCAAAATTAAATAATCTCAGAAAATAATTTCTGAAACTAGAGGTAGAAGTAGATTTATACATTTATCAAATGGCAATCATAATAACAAAATAGAATGATGTAATGTTTATTTTTAACTTATTACAATATGTTGAGGTATTTTATCTGAAGTGATAATCCAAAATTATTAGTGAGACTTTAATCAGAAAAATAAGATCTGAGGAAAGGATAAACTTTATATCAAACTAACTAATTAATATTTCCAGGCACAATCAATATCTTATGAAAGAAATGTAGTACTTTTGAACCATTACAAAATAAGTTATGCGAAACTGAGAAATTTCTGTTAATAATCCATATGAAAATATAAGATCAGTGCATTTTTGGTGATGAAAGAACCAATAAGAGAGAAGAGAAACAGCTACCAGAAGTGGATTATTCATCTTCAGAAACTTGTTATCCACCATCACTTCCTTACCGTCAGACCTGCAGACAACCATTTAGAAATGCTAATGTGAACTAATGAACGAATCAGCCTAGTATCATCAAACTGAACAATTAGGGAGTATTGATTTATCTAGCAAGATGTGTACAAAAATGGGTAATCCAAGAATTGAACTTGAAACTGTCAAGTTCATGCTCCCTCCATTAAGAATGAAGTAGAAGGGTGTAATCACACTGGTTACATAACATCTTACATGCACACATTATACTGCTGTTAAAGAGCAAACAGGAGTACAACTTCCACACAAAAAAAAAAAAAAAGAAAAAAAGAAAAAGGTGCCCCTTAAAGTATTACAATTCAGTTCAGATGTAGAGGTAACAACAGAATGACTGATTCTGAAAATTGATTTGAAAATTTGAGAACTGTTAGCTTATCCTGAAGATAACAAAGAGTTTCTTCCTCACATCAATTTTGGTGGACAGATGAGCAAAACACAGCACAAATCACAAAGCAAAAGAGATTATCGCTTATACAAAAGGAGTCAGAAGTCAGATTGGATTTGGTTTATTATATGAAAAAGGGTCTAGTTAGATCCAGGTATAACTCTCAAGAATGGACCTTCATGATCAATAGGAAACTGAATAAAGTACTGCTTTTCGATTGATATTCCCATATGATAATAGTTCATCTGAAGTTCTTGGGAGCAGCAACAGTTGAGACAGCGATCCTTTATCACCACTGATTTTTCTATATGTCATGGAGGTCCTTATCAAAATGAGAATACACAAACAAATTCCGGAAAGGAAAATTAATCCTCATGAACTAGTCTTGATGTGTGGTGCAGAGTGGCTTATCTTTCTACTAAATAGTTGAATTTACCTTCAGGATGAAAGTTTAGTGGATTATTTTCCTACCAAATGATTGATTTGCCTTTAGAGTGAAAGTTTAAATACATTAAAATATGGCAACTAACGATCTAAAAAATTGGCAGGAGAACAAGAGGGATGACAATGCAATATCTGTAAAAAGGAGAAAAACACACTCTCATTAAGTGAAGTATTCCACTTATTTGTTTGTTCCCCACACAATTATTCAATTTTAATTGGTAGTTTTGTGTGGATATTAAGCTCTGAAAGATCAGTCGTCTTGTTTATTTACGATCACAACGTATCAGGATGCATTTCCAATTTCACATGAAGAGACGGAAACAAAGTATCCTGGAGATAACTTTCGGGAGACCTATCCGAGACCGGGAATGTGATGACGTTGATAATCTTTTGGAAAGCATTTACAAGTATAACAAGTTCGTAAAAGCAGGCGAAGTATTATAAACAGGTCATCAACAAAATATTTGGCGATGTCATACAACGACCTTCTAAGAGGTGCTGGTGAGTCAAGAATCATGTTGAGCTCTCTATGAAAGACAAATGCTCCTAAGAAAGTGACTTTCTTTCTTTATGTGGTGTACAACTCCAAGCACCATAGTCACTGTGTAAATTTTGAGTAGTAGTAGGAGATAGATAATAGTTAGTTGGTGTTCTTTTTAAGGTAAATGATGATGATGTGGACCATTAACTACTTCCAACTCCCCACAGAAATTTGGTCCCTAATGTCTTTTATATTTGATAAGGCATGAACGCTACATAGAGCCATGGAAGATACACTAGCGAGTTGGATTAACCGATTAACAAAATAGGACTTCAGGAAGGAGTTGCGGAAGGGTGCTCCTCTTTGCATTTTTTGGCTGATTTTGAGGAAAAGAGTAATAGAATCTTTTAATAGGGTTGATAAGCCCCCGTGCAGAGTAAGGCTCCTTCTGCTTCCAATGTGTTTGTGTAAATGGATATTCTCATATTGTTTATATAGCTGGCAGAATATTTTTTGAAGCTTGATGTGATCCCACATTTATAGTGACACTGTATTGGTTTGATATCAATGAAATGATATTGAGTTCAAAGAAATAAATGATATCTTAAGATATTACACATTCTGAGTATCATAGAAACCCAATGACACACATATGTGACGGACGTTAGCTGGCAAACATAGAAAATAGGGATTTAAGTTTTAAGTCACAAACCTCTTGGCAAGAAAGGTTATTGAGACGTCCTGCATATCATTGGATAAAGATGTTGAATAGCTCATAGGCTTGACTATATGTGTAATTGTATATGCATCTTTGGAATCATCAGACTTGTTTTTAAAAACAAAGCCACTACCCACAACTTCATGATTGTGACTTCCTTCCTGCACAAAGGTAGCCAATGGACCACCTACTGCAGCATCTTGGATACTATCCATCACAGCTGCGGTAGTATCTTGTTTAAACCTCCGAACAGAACCAGATTTCCTCTTTTTAGCTCCAGTGCAGCGATCAGATTGAAAGGACTCTGCACCATTGACCTTTGCAAATCCATTTGAGAGACCATTAGCAGATCTATCCACAGAGTTTTCATTGGTTGACATTGCTCCTTTTAATTCACTCAACTTCAAATTCAACTCATTTTGCTCTCTAGTTTCCTCTAGAGAGAAACCCAACTCCAAACCATTGCCATTCACCACTTTGTCTGCTTTGCTGTTCAATTCACTACCATTACTGTCCATATGACTCGTAGTCTTCATACCATTCAGAGAAGGTGATGGTGTAGGTTTCTCAATTATCCTAACCTTCACTGCTGGCACATTATATGTAGCATCTGCAGGGGAACACTGCTGCTGCTGCTTTTTCTTGGGCTGAGTGTGCGCCACCCCAGATTTTCGCTTACGCTTGCGTGTGGATCGTTGTTTCCCTGACTGCAAGCTTCAAAGTGAAAAGGTAAACAGATCAAGAAAGGTGCCACAGGTTAACAAGTCAGCTAGCCCTTATACACAAGATCACTATTAAGGGACAAAAAAAAGGATTATAAATAGAATTAACCTCTCTTCAAATGATTCAATAACATCAGAACAGGACATCAGATTCTTCACAGGTTCCCATGTATTTGCCGTCTCTGGCCAGCCTCGCCTGTACAACAACACCCATAACATCTATCACCTACACAACCTTTTTTCTTTTTTCACATAGTTTACAGGAAGCAGAAAAAACCCAACTGGACAGCAACTACTATGAAGCCACTGAAAATACTAACTCGTGCACTATGGTTCGAACAACAGCCCCTTAGCCACTGGGCTGTCCCGAGGAACTATCTCCTAGAAACTTCAAAAAATTGGAACTTGGAGCCAAAAACTACAATAAAATCTAAAATTTTCAGTAATTATATAGAAACACTTACCATTTAATCAAATACTGAACTTGACCCTTTAGTTTCCACAGCATTTCCAAGATTCCCATATCCATAAAAAATCACAGAAATTAATGCCCAAAAATAAGGATAAAAATATCAAAAGATCAATAAAACTACTTCACATAATCAATGCAACTAATAAAAAAGTTCAAAAAGGAGAAAAACCTTTCGTATTCTTTTTCTCCTAACGGCTTCAATTTCATAAAACCCTTCAGCAAGTTTTGGTTTTTCATTATCAGCTTCACCATCATCCCCATCTCCTTCTATTTCAAACTCCTCTTCGTAAGTTTTTTCTTCATTCTCTTCTTCTTCTCCGGCCTCCGTCGACGCCACAGGTTCCTCCTCGCCGTCGCCGGCGGCGTCTTCTGGAGCTTCATCTCTCTCTTGCTGATGCTGCTGACCTTCTTCTCCTTGAGGTTCCGACATACCGTGCGACGGCAACTCACAGTTACCGTCGCCGGATTCCGACGGGGGTTTTAGGGAGTCTGTAGCTGCCGGGATGCCGGAGTTTTTCTTTTTCCCTCCTTTCATTCTCTCTCTCTAAAAGGCTTTTCCTTTTCTTTTTATTTATTTTATTGATTTATTTTGATTGATGTGAAATGTTCTTTTCCTAAATACTTGTCTTGAGAATGAAAGGTTAATACTCTCTTTTTTTGAAGAAAAGATCTTTTTTTTCTTTCCATTTCACTGATAATCAACCTTTTTGAATTCTCATTTTTCTTTAATTATTTATTACTGTATTATTTATGAAGGATTAAATGATAAATCTATTCCCATTGTATCTTGTCTTTGTTTTCTTTATTTTTAATTTTTTTACTTATTTTTTTTCTTAAATAATCAGAAACGGAAATATACTTTTAAATTATGTTATGATGATCGTGTGAACACTAATCAACACATATGTTGTGGACATCTTTAAAACTTTCCTTAATACATTAGATGGTAATCCTATTAGCATTTATTAAGTTGTTTGAACTTGAATCTTATTTTTTATTACATGAATTTTGTATTTGTCAATGTTATAAGATCTGATATTTAATGCTAAACCAATTAATTATGTAGTTCAAATTCATCCTCATTATCTACCGTGTTTTTTCTTATATTTCATGTATGTTACGGGATATTATCATTTTTAGCCCGCGCTAGAAATTATTTACATCTGGTAACCAAAAAGTATTGTTGTTGTTGTAGCCGAAAAAGTGTATAAAAATTGCATAATTTCTCTATATAACATACAGAATGTATATATATACAAAAAATATACATTTATATATTTTTCCGGCTATTATTTTTACAGCGGCTATACAATGTCACTTCTCCAAATTTCAGGTTGTGCAATAAAGGAAGTAATATTTCTTTTTTAGATTTGTACTCATAAATATCAACTACTAAAAATTTAGTTATTGAAGTTCTAGCAAAGTTAAGCGAAAGCCGATAGTTTAAATTTTAAAACATACAACAACAGTGACTCCAAAAGCCAAAAACAACTCAGATTTCACAAAATAATACAAGTGTAAAATCATTTTCCTAAGAAAGTTGTTTGAGAGAAACTTTTGAAAAATATATCATTCCAAAACTAAACCTAAACCAAATCCAAATGCTAGTATCTGGATTCATAATAAAATTGGTGCTGGCTGCTCCAATTACTTACAGTATCTGATGATTTGAGCCAAAACTTTGTATTATGCACAAAATATTTGCATAGGTTCTGAAGAATAAGAACAGTCGAAGAACCAAAGCTTATCTACGCCTCAAATTTTCTACCCAGAAAGATTCAATGACTAGAAGGTCAATTCTACTTTCTTGATATACAATATATAATAGAGATTTTAAGCAGTTATATATTGCTGCAAAAACTTTGTTCTTTTCTTGTTCTTCAACTTCCGGAATGCACAAGACTCTATTTGTCGGATTCTCTCCCGGCTAACGCCCATTAATTCACCAATCTCTTGTAAAGTCTTCATCCTCCCGTCTGCTAGTCCAAATCGCCATTTAACAACCTGCTTCTCCCTTGGATTTAAGGTGTCTAATACCTTCTCCAGGTCCTGTCTCATGAACTGCTTCATCAGCATTTCTTCTGATGTTTCAGCTTCAGGGTCTGCAATCACTTCCTGGAAAACCCAAAAGAAAGGCGTCAATGAACACAACTGTGGAATATTGCACGATGGGACAAAAACATGACACCCTAAACGGGGAAAAAGAAAATATGTGCTTAGGACGAACCGAAGGTTTGAGACTTTGATTGAACCCGATTTTCTGGTCAAGTGATCTTGGAGCTTTAGGAGTTAGCATCACAGCAGTGAGCCTCTTCATTGACAACCCTGTTGCTTCAGCTAGTTCCTCATCGTTAGGAAGTCTACCATTTTCAGTAAACAATTGCTTTCTTGCTTCCTTAACTCTGTACGTAGCCTCAACCATGTGAAACTGTAAACAAAAGATTAAAAAAATGGAAGGTCAACGAGCATATCTATGGACATCATCTTTTTTTAAATCAACAATATTCAAATGGCATATTCATAAATAAGAAAAAAAATAATGGCATATAAAAAGAAATGCCCTCTTAAAGGTGGATATCACGTACTGGCAACCGAATCGTCCTAGACTGATCAGAAAGGGATTTCCTAACCGCCTGCTTAATCCACCAGTGAGCATAGGTTGAGAACTTAAAACCCTTAGCAGCATCAAATTTTTCAGCACCTCTTACAAGTCCCCGACATCCTTCCTGCATATAAATTTCCAAAATGAGCATAGATCAATAGATGGTTACTTCAGATGGTTTTGATCCCTTAATAGAACTAGTCTTGAGAAAGTATAGAATTGCACCATATATACCTGAACCAGATCTTGAAGATTCATCCCTACTCCTTGATAATTTTTGGCAATAGAAATAACGAGCCTTACGTTGCTTTTAATCATTTTATCTTTACAAAGAATGCCATAGTTCAAACGCTTCCTTAGGGTCTTCTGTTCAACTCCGGCTGCAGCAGCCCACTGGGCAATAGTAGGCTGACCTCCGCATCGCTCTGCAAGCTCCTGCTCAAGTCTTTCCAACTTCAATAGATCCTGCATCATTTTGGCGACTGATAAATGGTCTAAAAATTGAACTGAAAAAAGAAATAAAATATTTGCAAGGCTAGTAGGAAGCAAACTCCACAGCAAAATATAGTACAGATATGACATTTGAAGCCGTAAACATTCAATTAGAGCCATAGCAGACTTTTGGTTTCATTCTGAAAGCTTTTATCATTAATGGACACGGGCAAATTTTGGCTATACAAAAAAATCCTTAAAAAGGATCAGTACTAGAAAATTACATATTAATATCTCAAAAGCCAACACCAAGAATGAACAAAACATAGGAGGTCAATAAGAGAGAGAAAATTCACAATGTACTTAAATCTCGAAGCTTTCATGAAAAAGAGATGATGCAAGCTTCTCAGATTTCAAATCCAAGAAGAGCACTGAGCTTTGAGTAAAATAATGAAAGGCAAGGCAAGTGAGACAATAAGAGAGCACATTACACCTGTTTGGTGCTCTTCTACAAACTTTTCACCTATCAAGTTAATAAACAAAACAAATGAAAAGTTCCTTTTTTCAGTATTAATAATTTGATCAACCGGCACACACTTAGCATTCTATTACTAAGACCCAAACACAGACAGAAGAGGAAGAAGAAAACAGTAACTGCTAATCGTCAAACGCAAAGCAGATATGAAGAAGAACTTAAGAGGAAAAGCATTACATGTATTCGAAATCCATTTAAGCCGGCATTCGATTAATAGGCACATGAAAGAATATTGCTGTGGTAAAGGAAAAAGGAAGAGGCGAAATCTTGAAAGGGAAAACAACTGCTATAGGGTCATGTTGTCTTATACTTGGGAAAAGCTAGGGCACACCTGTATTCCTCTCGATAACTCCTGTTCTTCAGATGCAGTCAGTAGCCTAGAACTACCAGTAGTTCCTCTCAAGTAACGCAATGGATCCGAGTAATCAACCTCTTGTACTGAAGTACGCTTCTTTCGACTAGTAGAACCAGACTTCACAGAGACAACATTGGCTGCGGCCCTCTCTGCTGCTCTCCCTCTTCTGGCCTTCCGCTCAGTTTGACGCGTCGATTTCACAGCGATGACATTTGACAGCTGCGACTGAAGAATTTCCAGTTCTTCAGGTGATGGCTCCAAGTCATCAGAATCTGTAAGGGAGTCCTCAAATAAACTACTTTTGCTCCACTTCATCTCACTTCCCTTAAATTCCGCACCAACACCAACTCTCCCTGTCTCACTAGGTTGGGCCAGAGGAACACTCTCAAACGGAGTAGTCCTAGCTTCTGATAGAGTACCTCTACCAGCATCATCGGAGTTGTTTAGATTGTTTTGGCTGACCAACAATACAGCGTCTTTTGCAAACTTCAATGCAGCCTTTGCTAAAGCAACTGCTTCAGCGGCTGCAGCAGCTACAACAGCTTCATCACTTGTAACAAGATTTTCTGTAGCTAAAGCACTTTTAGTGTTCGCCTGCAAACATGACAAATCAAAATTATACTTGTAACAGCATTTTCATGGAAAAACAAGGTTTAATATTAATGGGAAGTAGAGTACAGTCAAATAAAAATAGGAGACTGAAACCTAGCAAAATGGCACTAAGGTAAGTAATAAGGTTAGGAAGTATTAACCAAGATAACTAAAGCTAAGGAAAACTTTTTCATCGACTGTTAGCTAACAACCTATTGAAGTTAAAAACTACCTGCAGAACACATTTTGAAAATGTAAGTACATCTGAAGCTCTAAAAAATACCTAGAACTACATCTGAAACTTATTTCATATTTCATAATAGATTGATGACCTCGGTCCTTTTCAGTTTCTCCAACTTAAATGTATCCATAATTTTCTAGGCTATTTATTTAAGTTCCAACCTCTGTAGGTGGACCAACTGCCCCAGTGTATGTCCATGGCCTATCTGGGGCAACTGAATCAGGGTTAGCCTCAAAAGATAGCAACTTTAGCCTCGGTATATCAAGTACTGCTGATGTGGCAGTTGATGGTGGTTTCCATGATCTCTCCACTGCAACTGAACTTGAAAGGATTTCAATAGATGGTAACTTTAGCTTCTCAATGTTAAGCACTGTAGACGTTGCTGTTGATGTTGCTGCAGATGTAGTAGCTAGGATACATTGTGTCCTCAAATGAATATGATCTCTACCTTTTGCTGCATTCAGCCAAGGACGATAGTAAGAACCACAGAAGTGTAAGTCCATAAGATGGATCATTGACAACTTTGATCAATGATTGAAGAAAACCACAAGATTCAACTAAGAAGTTTAACTATTTAGTTTCAAGGATGATTCTAGTAAGACAGTAGTACTAGAGCAAAAGCACCAGATCATAAATTCAAGATTACATATGCATATCAGGAATTTCAAAAGAAATACTGAAGCACAAAGCCGATGTCCTCCTAAAAATACAACTAGCAGAACAGTGTTTTCTACTTAGATCGGGCTTTCACTTGGAAAACAATATGAAGTCTGCTCATTCTAAGTACCATCAGGACGAAAACCATCATGCAATTCTCAGAATGATACAGTTTCATTCGACGAATTTGGTCCAAGCTACCTAGTTAGTGATTTAACAGCCCATTACTGATTCTTTCTCTCTACCACTCAATGCGTGTTTGTCAGCGAGCATGCAGGTGTCTCCATTGCACATAACTTCTCTACTTTTGACTAGTGAATGATAATCTAAAACCTTGCAAAACAATATATTTCTGTTTTAAGTAGTAGAAACCACAACATAACGAACATAAACGACAATAATAGCTACATGAGGAATCCATTATGCGGTAACGAACAATCCATTTAAATACTAATTGCTAATAAAATCACAACATTTCACCTATCACTAATATAAAAAAGTTACAAATTCAAGAAGGAAAATCTTACTCAGATTCAAAGTAACAATTGGATAATGTTTGTCCTAATATAATAATGGTCCTGCTTGATTTCACCAAAAATGGGGGCAGTGCATACAATTAGAGCCACTTCCTAATCCATTTCTTTCCTTCAGTAAAATCAAGACCCACTCCCACTTAAGAATTTGAAATTTCATAAACAGGAAAACTATTAGCCATATCATTTACACTTCTCTGCCAAAATTTGATCTTGTCTTCAACCAAACAATTTCCACGACATAGAAGTAACAAAATTAAACATTGTTGAACTCCACTTATTAAACTATCAATTCATGAGTAGATTAAAAAAAAAGAAGAGATAATGAAGGACAAGCAAATTTAATAATCCACACATAAAAGAGTGTCAAAGAGCTTTATCTCATTGAGTATTCACCATAGAAATACCATTAAGCAAGAACCAAACTTGAACCAATTCCCATCTCATGTACAACATAATTTTCAAGAGAAAAAAGAGAGGGAGACTTACAAAGCTGAATGGTGGAGTTTTGGTTGGTTTTGAAGCAAAGGACAAAAGTATCTGGCAAACTCTTGAATTGTGGCAATAAATAAGACATATTTCTCTCTACTCTAAATTCATATACTGGCATATGGGGGTCATAAGAAGATACTAATGATTTGCACAACATGCATTCATACACTATATTTTCAACGATTTATCAGTCAATAAAGCTGCTATTTTCCACCATCAATGAATTTTAATCTTGAAAAATGCGGTTGAACTAAAACACGGAAAAGTACTGAAGAGGAGAAGGAGACTGGTAGAGATTGAAGAAGAAGAAGAAGAAGAAGAAGAAGAAGAAGAAGAAGAAAAGGAGGCAAAGGAGAGAAAGAGGAGATAAATAAAAGGATAAGAGAACTTAGCCTCTCCGGATTCTGGAATAAGGACTGGAAAGGGACAACGAGCTGATTTCTTCTTTATTTTTTTTTGTTAATTTCTCTTTTATATGGGCTTTTTGTCGGCCCTTTACTGTAAAACCATTGACACAATAAGCCCATCTAATTGAGAATATTCACAATTCAAGGGAATTTATTAGTGAGTAGACATACTTTCGTCTTAATTCTTTTTCTTTTTTTTTCATAAGAGTGTTTAATAAAAAAATTGAGTTCTAAATAAAATTTGGATAGAAAATGTTTTAATCTTTTATGAGCTTATCCAAGTTTGAATTGATTGAACATAATGACTTTTGATTATAAAATAGTCACATAAAAACATAATTTTATGAGGCTTAACAAATGCTTTTTCCCCTTCTCACAATCAAATGTTGTCACACTTTAACTTTTAACTTATCAATTGATAGAGAATGTGAATTATCTATAGAGCAATGAGTTTTTTTCTCATCTACCAAAATATGTAGTATAATGTGCTTCAGATTCTTTTCCTCATGAATTTGTATCTTTGCACAATAAGTTCTTTTCATTGGCAGTGACAGTGGGATTTTACTATTATTGCTTAAAGAATAAATCGTGGAGCGAGAACAACGAACTGTGTATCTTTTTTACGCAGCAGAAATCGTTGAACTCATCATCGAAAAAGTTACTCCAAGTCGGACTTTGATTCACTAGGAAACGAAGTTTATTCTTCACGAACTAAGTGTCTCATCATTTTGTGTGTGTATTTAGAGATAATAAGAAGAGAAGGATTTTTTGTTCAAAAGAACCAAACAGAAGAAAGAAACTGTGCATTTCTTATAGAGAGAGGGAGGAGTGATTTTTTTTTCTTAACCTCTTTTTATTAACCGTGATTATGGTAATCTCCGTAAAATCTATCTCTTATAAATGGGTATTGGACTGGGTCAACCCACATAGAGAGACCCACGATCCAATATCCAACATCTTCCACTTCGCTCATGATGGGCTGACTCAAAACTAGTGTCATGGCAATAATATACATAATTCATACAGACAAATAGTTCGTGTGACCTGCAAGCATCAAGAGCTATAACATGTTAAACCCATCAAGGTCGTACAAAGGCCGCATGTAAAAATCCAATCACGTATGGAAAAGATTCACTACTAACATGAGGATCGTATTACTCGCAATACCCCAGATATCATTTGCTACTCCAGTAACTATTTATCATATCCCTCATCCTCAAAAGAGGTGAACTCGAGTTCATGTATAACATTGTACCCACAATTACACTTGATACCCTCATGATAAGTGTAATGGTCGACCCGTGGATAAAAGTTAAATTACTTATTATAGTTGGCTTCCCTTTCTACTCGAATCTATCCATTCCAAATCAACTGCTTTCCTAGACATGCACTGCATTACCGAATCACCCATGGCTATTCGTGACATGCTAAAGTAGCAACACTTATTGGCACTTCAAGAAACAGTAAAAGGTCAAATGGTATTCCAATAAAAGTTAGTATAATTGTTTGGAATCTCACACAATGAAGAAGCAGGAATCCATTCTTCTATTATCACATTGGTCGCTAGCACATGTGGTATGAAACACATGTTACGGTGTTCTCACCTTATACTGACGCGTGTGTCTCATTCTTTTACTCATTCAACACCGTACAGAGCTTGATCTAGACACCTTAGATGTCTAACATGAGTTTCTCACTCCAATAACCCTCAACTTCAATTTCTTAGAGAAACTCGTATCTGGTTTACAAAACAAGTCATTAAGGATTATGAAATCCATAAGTATAAACTCTAGTCAAGACCGACCATTCCATTCAAAAATATATATGACCTTCCATTAATCAAGGTTCTAATAGGTCTTATCTCTGTACGTTCCTCGACGTCAAAGGTGATCGCTCGTGTGAGAGAGCCGATCTGTATTTTGATTTATGTTATTATCGACTACTAATAAAATAAGATTATCGATCGTAAGAACTAATGGCAATTTAATGACTAAATAGCAACGATTGAATATCAAGGTGAGAAGTGAGGGCTATGACAAGATATGTGATCAACTATATTCCGGGTAACTCTATGTTAAGTTCACTCTAACTTATATTGACTCCTTCGATCAACAGATGATTAGGCTACCTTAGGGATTCAAATTCTTCTTTCGAATGAATGAAAGTTCCCTTAATCAACCTAATAACAGGTCCTATGAACATATGCGCAAATACAGTGAATGAATGATCTTTCGAAGAATGCCTCTCGAATATTCTTCTAAACCGGGTTAATTGAT
This sequence comes from Nicotiana attenuata, assembly GCF_001879085.1. Classification (NCBI taxonomy): domain Eukaryota; kingdom Viridiplantae; phylum Streptophyta; class Magnoliopsida; order Solanales; family Solanaceae; genus Nicotiana; species Nicotiana attenuata. The sequence continues at coordinate 315,241 of NW_017671140.1, read as the reverse complement.
AACTCTCTAAGCTCTTTCGATTACCTATGAGAGGTGTAAAATCAACCCAAATAATATGGCACAATGCGAATTGCAATAACACTTCTCTTTCGATTAAAGTAAAACCACAATTAGCCTTGCAATTCGATTAATACTCATTCAATGAATTCGGGCAATTAACAAAGAGTAAACCCAAAAGAATAGTCAAAACACAACATCCGTCAATAACCCTAAGAAAGATTACTCCATAGTGGAGAAGTTATTCATCACAAGAGTATTAGAAGAACAAGAAGACATTACTATTCCCAAATTCAAACCCACTTCCGTATTGAATGAATTGGATCAAGTATTTTGTGTCTCCATTGCTTCCTTGCCTTCTTCTCTCCCAAAAATTGCTCTAAAAGTCAAGATACCCTGTTATTAGACGAGCTAGGCTTCATATAGGTCAAAAGGAGTCGCCTCCGAAATTACAAAAATAGGCTTGGTAAAAGTTTCCGGAACTAGACATGTGCGGCCGCGCACCTGGAGGTGTGATCGCACATATGGCCGCGCACCTCTAGCAGTGTACTGCTTCACTTGCGCGCTCAAGTGCGCGGTGGAAGGGTCTCATGCGCGGTCGCGCACCTGGGTGAGCTTCCTGCTCAACTCTTCATTTCTCCTGTTAAGTGCACTGTACGTTTATCCCCGAACACGATCCCAATTTAATCCTGGGCTTTTACTCAGACTTCGAAGCTCCAAAATAGCTCGAATTAGCTCCACTACCTCATCGTAACTCGGAGTCGCTCCTACAAGGCATAAAAAACACACTTAGTGCAAAATAATACCATTTAAAGCTCAAACACTAGTAAAGTGCAGCGCATTAGAGTGCAATTAATGGCCAAAATACACAATTATAGCCTACCATCAACACCCCGCACTTAAACCATTGCTCGTCCTCGAGCAATCAAACTACACTTCACCTAAATTACGACCTTTTTCAACAACTCTCATGACTCATCACACCAAGACTCTTTAAAACAGATTAAGTACAATATCGTAACATCTTAACCTCAAGATTTGACTCAAAATCACCACGCGTTATTTATAACCCGCTCACTTACTCTAACACAGAGGTTCAAGCATTACTTTCCTTCGTGAATCCGGTGCCCTCGCACAAAAGTAGAGAGTAGTTCCACACACAATTGGCATTAAGAACAATTAGGAACTCAAGATAAAAAGAATTCACGCACTCTCAGAAACAACATTCATATGCCACAAAAAGATGTATCATAGGCTTGCCCGTAGTGTACTACTCTACTAGTTGAGCTCATTTAGTCAAATATCAAGTAAGACTTTAATTGGTGGTAATGTAGGCTACGAGATGGGTAGGATACATTTGGATATAAGAGTGACTACACCTCCCTAAGCACTTTAATACATACACTTTAACATTCTAAACCCCACACTCATGTCAAACCATAGCTCCACCTTTTACATCAATATACATTAACTCCATACTTCTCTAAGTACAATTACATCAAGAGTTACCACTTATCAAAGAACATTTTGCACAACAATACAACAAAAAAAATTTCTTTTCTTTTTCAATTCAAGTGACTCTTATTATTTTCGAAACAATGCACCTTTCTCCTTAATTTAATAGTTCCACTCAAAAGCCAAACCAACCACCCCACACTTCAACTTTTACAAAGTTCATAACAATTCAAGCGCTCACAAGAGGTGAAAATGTTCAAATAGATGGTCAATTCAAACAAACGGGTACGGCTTGTAATGTGGTTGCCAAAGAAACGGGATTACAGGCTCAAAGGGGTTAACTAAGATTCATAACAAATAGGCGGGTAAACATATATTATTGGCTCAACAAAAAAACTCCTATATCACTTCAAAGACTGAATAAAACTACTATTTCGCTTTGCACATACACGGGGAAAGTTCTAGACATCAAAAGCAATGCATAGAATAACACAAAACCTCACACGCACATGGCACATAACTCACTCAGGATCGGACTCACCAAGACACTCTAGTCAAAGCAATTAAGCAAAATTAAGATCATACAAATTAAGGCACTTATACAAGAGTCAAAGACAGAGCCTAAGCGTCACAACTAAAGAATTCACTATTCTCAAGGCATAATACAGTCAAGAGATATTGCCTACCATTCAAATCATAGCTCAAGGTTCCTACTCCTAACAAAAATAAAACTAACTACACCCGATTCAATCAAAACCCTTGAAAAAGAACCGCTGCACAAAGAAAAATCAAGGGGGAAGTAATACACTACCTAAAAAGAAAATCTTTTTGTCTTTTTATTTCGACTTTAATCCCTCAAGAAACCCGTCGAATGATATCCATCGTCGGGAAAAATCAAAAAATTTAAAATTTTTATGGTTTTTTTTCCAGTCTCTAACTACTACAACTAACAAAAGCAAAACTAACACTACTATACATACAACATACAAATATCCCCCACCCCACACTTTAAATGGTGGCATGTCCCCATGACACACAAAGAAAAATGCAAAGCGAAGAAAACTCCCCTGATCAAGTCAGTCCGTGTCGGAGACGGTGCTGGGGTCCAGACGACAAGCCCGTCGAAGTGCACGCAACTATGCCATGAACTTCTTCTCAGATTTGGCATTCTGTGTAGCAAGGGCGTCCACTCGAGCTCCCAAATCAGTGACAAAAGTATGCATCCCCGCCATCTCTTGCTCTAAAGCGCTCATTCTCGTATCCCGTCCGCTGCCTGAAGGTTCCCCAACACCCCGCTCATGCGGTGGAGAAGCAGCGATATCCTCACCGTGCACCTCATTGCCCTCGTCAGGCGCATCAGATTCCTCACTATTCGCCTCAGCAGGCCCAACAGGTTCCTTCTCAATTATAACTTTATCAGTCCGGAACTTCTGTTCGCTGGACTTTCCCATCCATGGCCCTATTTTCCGGCACCCGAGCCTCGTGGAATAACCGAGTGAGTAATGAGGGGAAGAAGAACCCATACCTCTGCACAGGACAACGGATGGCCATCTCGTCTTGAATGACCTGAGCCACATCAAAATCGTGGCCATTGATAAAGCACCCAATCAAAATAGCCCGGGGACCAGTCACCTCAGTGGTGTTGCCTGAAGGCAGCAGATGGTTATTAACGATGTATAGCCCACACTTCCCCTCAAAGGTAAGCGAAACTGAGTGAAATTTTTACCCCTCTTTTAGCCACACTACCTCCTTGTCAGGTATACAAATGGTTTCAAAGAACAGGCACCACATGTATGGTTTTCTGCTGTACGTGGAGTAGTAGTCACCTGTATCAGGGTCTTCCACGTACTCTGGCAAATGATACGCCCTTCGGATGGCCTCCTTGGAGAAGTACACTCTCTTTTCTGGACTGTGCAAACATGGTCTTCATGTACCAGGCAGTTTGTATAAAATTCCCGAACAACCATTAAGTTTGCCTCGTCGGGTTCTTCAAAGAATACCGTCAAGCGTCGCCTGACCAATTCATTATACACTCTGGGACAGTCATTCTGGAGGGACCCAATATTAATTCCCCTTTCCGGTATGGGTTTTTTGCTTGCCTTGCTATGTATCGTTCTTGGGCTCCCTAGGAGACAAATTTGTTCTGATCATACGGGCGAGCGGATGCCGAAGCTCGCGACCAGGACGTGCCCTCTTGACCACTTGTGGAGGCACCTACAATTTTTCTTTTCTTGGAGGGCGCCATAGTGCTTGTAACAAACCGCCAACTATCAGCTAATGAATCACATGGCGAACCAAAAGACGCTACTTAGACTTCACCCTCACACTTGGTCACAAAATTACACCCTCAATCTCATTGTGGCATTTACACAAACACTTAGCATACAGAACAGGTCCTAACCTCCAACAAAGCAATTTTAGCCCTAATTAGACTAAGGATACACCAATGTCACTCCTAGCAACTATACGGTCAACCTCCATGCTGAAACTCGACTTCCACCCCACAAGAAAAGGAGCATAAAAATAAAGAAAACAAAAACAAACATCTGCTACAAACACACACAAAAAAAACGAAATAGAGATACTACAAGAAGTAAAAGCAGCGACATACCTGAGGGGTCTTTGAGGAAGAGAGCTCATGAGGATGGGTGAAGGGAGAAGAGTAGGGGGTGTTTTGGTGTTGTTTTTACAGAGAGGAGATGAGAGAGGGGGCGAGTTAGGGTTCGTTTAGTCTAGGGGAGAGAAAAAGGTATAATTTAGAATTGGGGGTTTTGAGGGGGGTCCGAAATTAAAAGGAAAAGGAACACTTACCTGTGCGCAGTCAGTGCGCGGTCGCGCAAGTGAGGCAGTACACTGGTGAATGTGCATGGTCAGGTGCGCAGTCACCCCTTCAGGTGCGCGTCCGCGCACGTTCCACATCGTCTGACATTGCCTTTTGCATGACCATATGCGCGAGGTGCCCAACCAGGTGCACGATCGCACACGGATACATGCCTTTTAGACACCTTAATTCCTACGTTCCGCGACATGTACCTTCTTGCACCTACCACGTCATAATGTACACTAATTTCTGTCTATTCTACACTATAAACCAAAGTGAAAAATCTAACTAGTAGAAGAGTTAGAGGTAGTTCTGAGTTATAGTCGTCAGCTTGACTCAACCGGGCATCCTCAACTGATTTTGATGCTCGACGATTGCTGAGCAAATCCTCCAGCAAAATACAGTTTTAGCCTGTGCCCATTCACTTTGAAACTCTCTATTCCGTCCTGGTTCTGGATCTCAATTGCTCCATATAGTGATACATGTTTCACCACATACGGTCCCGTCCATCCAGATTTAAATTTTCTGGGGAACAATCTGAGTCTACTATTGTACAGTAAGACTCTGTCCCCTTCATGAAACTCCTTTGGCTTAATCAGACGATCGTGCCACGTTTTAGTCTTTTCCTTGAAAATCCGCGCATTTTCATACGCGTCCAGTCTAAACTCCTCCAATGCATTCATCTGTGCTAACCTGTGTTCACCTGCAAGACTAAGATCAATATTAAGCATCTTAATTGCCCAATAAGCTTTATGTTCTATCTCAACAGGTAGGTGACATGATTTTTCGTACACTAGTTTGAACCGTGAAGTCCCTATGGTTGTTTAGAACGCAGTTCTGTATGCCCATAGAGCTTCCTCCAACTTTACAGACCAATCCTTACGAGAAGCACTAACTGACTTTTCAAGAATTCGTTTAAGTTCACGGATAGCCACTGAAACTTGCCCACTAGTTTGGGCATGGTATATGGTTCCTTATTTGTGTGCGACCCCATACATGGACAGCAGTGCAACAAACTACTTGTTCACAAAGTCTGACACATTGTCACTGATAATCACTCGAGGCGTCCCAAAGAGGGTAAAGATGTTCTTCCGTAAGAACTCACATACCACCCGAGCACATTGGTCCTAGTAGGGATTGCTTCGACCCACTTAGAGACGTAGTTAACGGCTATTAGGACATAGTTGTAAGAATGTGACGATGGGAACAAACCCGTGAAGACAATGCCCCAAACGTCAAAAATTTCAGATACCAGAATGGAGTTGAGAGGTATTTCATCCCTCTTGCTAATATAACCTGCCCTTTGACACTTGTCACATGCAGTTACATACGCTCGTGCGTCTTTGTACAAAGTAGGCCAAAAGAAACCGGCTTCCATGACCTTTGCTGCAGTGCGATTTCCACCATAGTGTCCTCTAGATGCTCCATTATGGTAGTGAGACAGAATGCTTGCCATCTCTCCATCAGACACACATCTTCGAATCACACCATCTACACATAGCTTTAACAAGAAAGGGTCATTCCAAAAATAACATTTTACCTCACTTTGCAGCTTCTTTTTCTAATCGGAGGTCAAGTCGTGTGGCAGCCACCCACTAGCCAAGAAGTTGGCTATGTCGGCGAACCATGGTGGTCTATCGGAGACTGCTGCAACCGAAAAAATCTATTCATCTGGGAACTCTTCCCGAATGTCCACCGCTTCAACAAGTGGTTTCTCCAATCATGATAGGTGGTCAGCCACTTGAGCCTCTCCTCCCTGTCTCAATTCTGATTGATTAGCTTCTTCCTTCGCGCAAGCTACGGTCTAACGACCCCCTTGTTGTGTTGCATTTTGTGATCTTCCGCTTCAGTCTGCGTTTTTCGGATAGCCGGGACCCGATGTTGATTTCCGATTTAAATGTCAGCGTAAGGTTTGGGGCGGCCCATCTGATTAGTTCAGCTATCACTGCTGGAAACCCCAGTTCTGTGCCCTTCCTATTTTTGATTTCTAGATCAAATTCTTGTAGCAATAATACTCACCGCATCAGACGCGGTTTGGACTCTCTCTTACTCCCAAATAGTTCAGTGCTGAGTGATCAGTATGCACTATTGCCTTGCTTCCCACCAAATAGTATCTAAACTTGTCAAAACCAAAGACAACTGTAAAGAACTCCTTCTCCGTGGTAACATAGTTCACCTGAGCATCATTCAAGGTCCGACTTGCATAGTAAATGGATCTCCTCTACCCCAGCATTGCTCCTACTGCCACATCACTGGCGTTGCACATTATCTCAAAAGGCTCACTCCAGTTAGGAGTCATCATTATGGGGGCACTCACTAGCTTTTCCTTTATCAGTTCGAATGCTGTGAGACACTCCGCATCGAATACATATTTCACATCCTTGGCTAGTAATTCAGTTAAGGGCTTGGTAATGCTGGAAAAATTCTTAATGAACATTCTATAGAAACCGACATAACCCAAAAAACTTCTGATACTCTTCACTGAAGTCGGTGGTGGGAGCTTGGCTATCACATCTACTTTAGATCTATTGACCTCAATACCTTCAGCTATGACTTTATGGCCCAGGACTATCCCCTGCTTAACCATGAAGTGACACTTTTCCAGTTGAGTACTAGGTGAGTGTCCTCACATCGTTTCAGAACAAGTTCGAGGTTCCTCAAGCAATCTTCAAAGTCATATCCAAATAGAGTAAAGTCATCCATGAACACCTCTAGACACTTCCCATTCAAATATGAAAATATTGACATCATGCACCTCTGGAAAGTAGTTGGTGCGTTGCATAGTCCGAAAGGCATTCTCCTGTATGCAAAGATTCCGGACGGGCATGTAAAGGTGGTTTTCTCAACATCTTCGAGATAAATAGGTATTTGATTGTACCCTCAATATCCATGTAAAAAGCAGTAACATCCGCGCCCCGCCACTTTCTCCAACATTTGATCAATGAACGGAAGAGGGAAGTGATCCTTTCTTGCTGCATCATTTAATCGTCGGTAATCTATGCACATTCTCACCCAGTAACTATTCTCGTAGGAATTAGCTCATTATCCTTATTTTTTACCACCGTCATGCCCCCTTTTTTTTGGCACAACCGGTACGGGGCTAATCCATTGATTGTCAAAGATGGAAAATATTATACATGCATCCAGCAATTTGAGTATCTCTTTTGCACCACCTCCTCAAGATTTTTGTTCAATTTGCACTGAGGCTGCACCACTGGTTTACTCCCTTCTTCTAATAGGATCTTGTGCATGCAAATTGTGGGGATGATCCCCTGAATATCGGCTATACTCCAACTGATTGCCTTTTTATGCTTCCATTGTAACTCCACAAGCATGTGTTCCTATTCACCTGTCAAATCAGCAACAAGAATCACGGGAAAACTGTTAGTCTCCAAAAAAGCATATTTCAATTGTGTCGGGGGTACTTTCAATTCCAGCTTCGGCTTGCTCTTTTCTTTCTCGAATTTTTCTTCATCTACCATTTGGTTCTCTTCTTCCAGTGCCTTAACTTCCTTCTTGATCTCAGGATCTTCATCCTCTGTTGTGCTTGATTAACTAATGCGTCTCTTTAGTGAATCACCTACCAACTTATCCAGCTTATGTTGTTCAGCTAACTCTCCCACCACATCTAGTTTGAGACAAGCATAGGCAGATGCCTCATCACATGGGTATTTCATCATTCTCTTCATTTGAAACACTACTTTTTCGTTTCCCACTCGTAGCATGAGTTGCCCGTTATATATATCAAGAATAGCCCGGCAAGTGCAAAGGAATGGTCTCCCCAGGATTAGAGGTACCTCTTTATTCACTTCCATATCTACCATGATGAAGTCTACTGGGAATACAAATTTGTCTACCCTTACTAGAATGTCCTCAATTATGCCCTCCGGTATGATCACGGTCTGATCAGCCAGTTACAAGGATACCGGCACAGATTTGATCACTCCTAGCTTTCCTTCTAATTTCTTGAACACTGATAATGGCATCAAGTTAATGGATGCACCTGAATCGCACAAGGCTTTGTCAAAATTTTCGCTACCCAACGAGTAGGGTATAGTGAAACAGCCAGGATCCCCACACTTCTTAGGAATTTTGTTCTATAAAATGGCACTGCAGTGGGCATTGAGTTTGACCACTTTCGTTTCCTCAAGCTTCCTTTTGCTTGAAAGGATTTCCTTTAGAAATTTTGCATAGGCTTACATCTGTGTGAGCACCTCCGTGAACGGGATGTTCACATACAACTGTTTTAGTATTTCCAAGAATTTTTCAAAGCATTGTCTAATTTCTCCCGCTTCATCTTTTCAGGAAAAGGTAACAATGGCATGTACTTGCTTTTCTCAACTGCGCTGCTCGCATTTTGCTTATCAACCTCCTTGCTGCTAACATTGTCCTTGGGCAGAGATTCACCAATTTTCTATTCTTCAACTATCTTGGTTGAGTTGATCTCCTTTATCATCCCTTGGTTTTGCCTTGGTCTTTGCCAATGTTTTCCCACTCTTGAGATACACGACTTTGATTGTCTCTTTTGGATTCTTTCCAGTGTCTGCCGGCAAAGTCCTTGGCGCCCTTTCTGACAACAATGTTGCAAGCTTCCCCATTTGTCTTTCCAGATTCCTGATGGCTATGTCTTGCTCCCGGATAGTGATCCCTTGAGTCTCAAGTTTCTCATCAGATTTATTTATAAATGCCTTTATTAGATCTACTAAACTTGAGTTGTTAGGCTGTGGAGGTTGGTATGGCTGCCTCTGTTGAGTTTGAAAACCAGGAGGTCCTTGCACTGGTGCTTTGGGATTTTTGCTGTTTCCATGAGTTCAAACTACCAGTTGAAGAACTCCATGAGAACCCTAGATGTCTCTGTCCCATAGAATTGAAATTACCACCTCCTTGGTAGTTGCCTCAACATTGTGGGGAACTTCAACATATGCAACTACCAAGGAGGTGGTAATTTTAATTCTATGGGACAGAGACATCCAGGTTTCTTATGGAGTTCTTCAAATGGTAATTTGAACTCATGGCAGCAGCAAAATCCCAGAGCACTAGTGCAAGGACCTCCTGGTTTCCAAACTCAACAGAGGCAACCATACCAACCTCCATAGCCCAATAATTCAAGTTTAGAAGATCTAATGAAGGCATTTATAAATAAATCCAATGAGAAACTTGAGACTCAAGGGACCACTATCAGGGAGCAAGGCACAACCATCCAGAATCTGGAAAGACAAATGGGGCAATTTGCAACATTATTGTCAGAAAGGTCACCGGGGACTTTGTCGGCAGTCACTAAAAAGAATCCAAAAGAGACAATAAAAGTTGTGTCTCTCAGGAGTGGGAAAACATTAGCAGAGCCCAAGGCATAACCAAGGGATGAGAAGAAAATCAACTCAACCAAAATAGCTGAAGAACAGAAAATTGGAGAATCTCTACCCGAGGAGAATGTTAGCAGCAAGGAGGTTGATAAGCATAAGCCAGAAGGTGATCAGCACAGTTGAGGAAAGCAATCACATGCCATTATTACCTTTTTCTCAAAAGATGAACCGGAAGAAATTAGAAAAATGCTTTGGGAAATTCTTGGAGATGCTGAAATAGTTGTATGTGAACATCCCGTTCACGGAGGTGCTCACACAGATGCCTGCCCATGCAAAATTTCTGAAGGAATTCCTTTCAAGCAAAAGGAAGCTCAAGGAAACAAAAGTGGTCAAACTCAGTGCCATTCTATAGAAAAAAATTCCTAAGAAGTGTGGGGATCCTGGCAGTTTCACTATACCCTGCTCATTGGGTAGCGAAAATTTTGACAAAGCTTTGTGCGATTCAGGTGCATCCATTAACTTAATGCCATTATCGGTGTTCAAGAAATTGGAAGGAGAGCTAGGAGTGATCAAATCTGTGCCGGTATCCTTGCAACTGCCTGATCAGACCACAATCATACCGGAGGGTATAATTGAGGACATTCTGGTAAGGGTAGACAAATTTATTTTGCCAATAGACTTCATTATGGTAGATATGGAAGTGAATAAGGAGGTACCTCTAATCCTGGGGAGACTATTCTTTTACACTGGCCGGCTTATTCTTGATATATATGAGGGGCAACGTATGCTACGAGTGGGAAACGAGAAAGTGGTGTTTCAAATGAATAGAATGATGAAATACCCGTGTGATGAGGCATGTGATGAGGCATCTGCCTATGCTTGTCTCAAACTAGATGTGGCGGGAGAGTTAGCAGAATAACACAAGCTGGATAAGCTGGTAGGTGATTCACTAGAAAGATGCATTATCACTCAAGAAAAGCAGAGGATGAAGATCCTGAGATAAAAAAGGAAGTTGAGGCACTGAAAGATGAGAACCAGGTGGTAGATGAAGAAGAATTCGAGAAATAAAAGAGCAAGCCGAAGTTGGAATTAAAAGTTCTCCCGACACATTTGAAATATGCTTTTTTGGAGACTAACAATTTTCCTGTAATTGTTGTTGCTGATTTGATAGGTGAACAAGAACACATACTTGTGGAGTTACTATGGGAGCATAAAAATGCAATCCGTTGGAGTATAGCCGATATTTAGGGAACCACCCCTGCAATTTGCATGCACAAGATCCTATTAGAAGAAGGGAGTAAACCAGTGGTGCAGCCACAACGAAAATTGAACAAAAATCTTGAGGAAGTGGTGCAAAAAGAGATACTCAAATTGCTGGATGCAGGTATAATAGTTTCCATCTCTGACAGTCAATGGATTAGCCTTGTACAGGTTGTGCCAAAAAAAGGGGGCATGACCGCGATAAAAAATGAGGACAACGAGCTAATTTCTACCAGAACAGTTACTGGGTGGAGGATGTGCTTCTATTACCGGAGATTAAATGATGCAACAAGGAAGGATCACTTCCCTCTTCCTTTCATTGATCAGATGTTAGAGAAGGTGGTGGGGCGTGGATGTTATTGCTTTTTAGATGGATATTCAGGTTACAATCAAATACCCATTGCTCCCGAGGATGTTGAGAAAACTACCTTTACATGCCCGTCCGGAATCTTTGCATACCTGAGAATGCCTTTCGGACTATGTAACACACCAGCTACTTTCCAAAGATGCATGATGTCAATATTTTTAGATTTGAACGGGAAGTGTCTGGAGGTGTTCATGGATGACTTTACTCTATTTGGAGATGACTTTGAAGATTGCTTGAGGAACCTCGAACTTGTTCTGAAACGATGTGAGGACACTCACCTAGTACTTAACTGGGAAAAGTGTCACTTCATGGTTATGGGGGGATAGTCATGGGCCATAAAGTCACAGCTGAAGGTATTGAAGTCGATAGAGCTAAAGTAGATGTGATAGCCAAGCTCCCGTCACCAACCTCAGTGAAGAGCATAAGAAGTTTTTAGGGGCATGCCGGTTTCTATTGAAGGTTCATTAAAATTTTTTACAGGTGACTCCTAACCGGAGTGACCCTTAACTGCATTACTTGCCAAGGATGTGAAATTTGTATTCGATGTGGTATGTCTCAGACCAATCGAACTGATCAAGGAAAATCTAGTGAGTGCCCCCATAATGGTGACTCCTAACCGGAGTGAGCCTTTTGAGATAATGTACGACGCCGGTGATGTGGTAGTAGGAGCAGTGCTGGGGTAGAGAAGAGATAAACTGTTCGACCTATTTACTATGCAAGTCAGACCTTGAATGATGCTCAGGTGAACTATGCTACCACGGAGAAGGAGTTCTTTGCAGTAGTCTTTGCTTTTGACAAGTTCAGATCCTATTTGGTGGGAAGCAAGGTAATAGTGCATACTGATCACTCAACACTGAAATATTTGCTGAGTAAGAGAGAGTCCAAATCGCGTCTGATGCGGTGTGTCTTGTTGTTGGAAGAATTTGATCTAGAAATCAAGGACAGGAAAGGCACAGAAAATCAAGTGGCTGACCACCTATCGCGATTGAAGAAACCACCTGTTGAAGCGGTGGACATTCGGGAAGAGTTCCCATATGAGCAGATTTTTTCCATTGCATTAATCTCCGATAGACCACCATGGTTTGCCGACATAGCCAACTTCTTGGCTAGTGGGTGGCTGCAACACGACTTGACCTCCGATCAGAAAAAGAAGCTGCGAAGTGAGGTAAAATGTTAGTTTTGGAATGACCCTTTCTTGTTTAAGTTGTGTGTAGATGGTTCATTCGAAGATGTGTGCCTAATGGAGAGATGGCAAGCATTCTGTCTCACTACCATGATGGAGTAGCTGAGGACACTATGGTGGAAATCGCACTACAGCAAAGGTCATGAAAGCCGGTTTATTTTGGCCTACTTTGTATGAAGATGCACGAGCTTTTATAGCTACATGTGACAAGTGTCAAAGGGCAAGTAATATTAGTAAGAGGGATGAAATGCCTCTCAACTCCATTATGGTATGTGAAATTTTTGACATTTGGGGCATCGACTTCATGGGTCTGTTCCCATCGTCACATTCTTATGAGTATGTCCTAGTAGCCATTGACTATGTTTCTAAGTGGGTCGAAGCAATCCTACTAGGACCAATGATGCTCGGGTGGTGTGTGAGTTCTTACGGAAGAACATCTTTACCCGCTTTGGGATGCCTGAAGTGATTATCAGTGACAATGGGTCACACTTTGTGAATAATGCAGCTTTGTCCAAGTATTGGGTCACACACCAAACAAAAACCCCGTACCATGTCCAAACTAGTGGGCAAGTTGAAGTGGTTAACCGTAAACTTAAAAGAATTCTTGAAAAGACGGTTAGTGCTTATCGTAAGGATTGGTCTGTAAATTTGGAGGAAGCTCTATGGGCGTAAAGGATTACATTCAAAACAACCATAGGGATTTCACCATTCAAACTAGTGTATGGAAAATCATATCACTTACCTGTTGAGATAGAACATAAAGCCTATTGGGCAATTAAGATGCTTAATCTTGATCTTAGTCTTGCAGGTGAACACAAGTTGGCGCAGATAAATGCATTGGAGGAGTTTAGACTGGACGCGTATGAAAATGCGCGAATTTTCAAGGAAAAGACTAAAAGGTGGCATGATCGCCTGATTAAGCCAAAGGAGTTTCATGAAGGGGACAAATTCTTACTGTACAATAGTAGACTCAGATTGTTCCCCAGAAAAGTTAAGTCTAGATGGACGGGACCCTATGTGGTGAAACATGTATCACCATATGGAGCAATTGAGATACAGAACCAGGACGAAATGGAAAGTTTCAAAGTGAATTGGCATAGGCTAAACCGTATCTTATTGGAGGATTTGCTCAGCAATATTCGAGCATCAAAATCAGTTGAGGATTCCCAGTTGAGTCAAGCTGACGACTATAACTCAGAACTACTTCTAACTCTTCTATTAGTAAGATTTTTCACTTTTGTTTATAGCAGAATAGATAAAAATTAGTGTATATTATGATGTGGTAGGTGATCTCGTCCAAGTTCACACCTCAATTCAAGGTTATGAAACGATCAATTGCAATAGTAATACCCAATAAGGAGTCGGGGTCGAATTCCACAGGGAGCTATACGTGGGATGTAGGAGTATAGATTGCAGTGTTTGAGTATGAACTATCTCAATTTACACTTCCACAAATTGGTGTTTGTTCTACGTCTATTCTAATATAAGATCACAAGATTAAGAAATGAAACTAAGAAATTGTTTTTGTTGTTGTTTTTCAAATGATATAAAAGTCCTAGGGCTATGACCTTCACCTAGGTGTTTGCCTAACGGGTTGTAAACTTTAAAGCTTGTTTTATTGGTCGGGGTGTATTATAGCTATCAACACTTGAGTACCCACTTAATACCTTTTGGTTAGAGTGTGATTTTGCCCAATTTGGCTTTCTCAAGTCCAAATGGGTATTGAACAAAGCGGATGATACAAAGCTAGAGTCGGGTTTTACTATCTCTAGCAGTCAGGAGCCCGCCTGAAGAACAGAGGAATACATTTCAAAGTCAGCAGTCAGGAGCCCGCCTGGAGTACAAGGGAGCACATTTCAAAGTCAGCAGTCAGGAGCCCGCCTGGAGAACAAGGGAATACATTTCAAAGTCAGCAGTCAGGAGCCCGCCTGGAGAACAAGGGAGCACATTTCAAAGTCAGTAGTCAGGAGCCCGCCTGGAGAGCAGGGAATACATTCAAGTTTAGCAGTCATGAGCCCGCCTGGAGAGCAGGGAATACATTTCAAGTCAGCATTCAGGAGCCCGCCTGGAGAGCAGGGAATACATTTCAAGTCAGCAGTCTGGAGCCCGCCTGGAGAGCAGGGAATACATTTCAAGTATAACAATCAGGAGCCCGCCTGGAGAGCATGGGAATACATTTCAAGCCTAGCAATCAGGAGCCCGCCTGGAGAGCATGGGAATATATTTCAAGTTTAGCAGTCAGGAGCCCACCTGAAGAGCATGGGAATACATTTCAAGTTCAGCAGTCAGGAGCCCGCCTGGAGAGCAGGGGAATACAATTCAAGTTCAGCAGTCAGGTGTCCACTTGGAGAAAGGGGCGACATCTCAAAATACAGTTCAACAGTCAGGCGTCCACCTGGAGAAAGGGAAAGCATCTCAGATTACAATTCAAGTCAGCAACAAAAGAAGCTCATGGCAAAAATGAGAGTCAACAGTCCGAGGTGATCAACAGAAGTTAGTCGCAATAAAGAAAAAAGGAGAAGGGCAAGAAGTTATTCCTAATGCAGAAGTTGATGGAAGATGTGGGCTGCTTAAGACATGACTGAAGTCACAAGCATGGTGTGGTGTCCGGGTTTGGTCCAAAAAGCTGAGGAAGAATGAACTAGCACCTGCAACTAGCAAGGTTCAAGGTTCAAATCCAAAGTCTGCATGAAGAACCATTCAAGACTCGAGATCAAGCTTCAGAAGACTTATAGATAGGAATCTTGTAACTCATAGTTGATAGGCTTAGCTAGTTGTTTCATTTCTTTTGATTTTAATGTAATAGCAGGACCGCGGACCGGAACCTCGGCGGAACGGCACCTCGAGTGGCTCTCCACCTCGGCATACTCCATCATCTCACTCACTTATGAACTACACGTGGCCTGATTCCTTTATAGCCAAGGATATGTAGGCAGCTCAGATACCAGGGCTCGGTCACATTCCCCTTTTCTCAGTTTTAGTCTCCCCCAATTAAGGGTCGGGTCAAAAAACCTGTCTAGTCGTTCTTTGTCTGAAAACTCTTCGCGTTTCCAGTCAAAGAGGGGCAGCTGTAGACATGTGATTTTTTACCCTCCCCAAGATTTTTCATATTTTAGCATGTAAATATTTAATGTAGGCCTAATATAGCTATTTCAACTATTTTTGACTTCTTTACTTTATTTTTGTCATAAAAATGGAAAATTACAAAGAAAAAATCTATTAGCTTACGTATCTTTCATAAATTTAAATAAAAAAAATATACAAAAGTAGTACTTTATTTTTATCTTTACATAATCTTGAAAATATAAAATATATAATAGTTTCATGTTAGTTTTTGCATTGTGTAGTATTTTTATCTTATTTTAAAAGGAGTCAATTAAGGTGTTGGATCACAATTTTAAGAGTGTTAGAGCCCAGTTCTTGGCCCAATTCGGATTAGTCCATTAAGCCTAGGGACCTTTCTAGACTTTTCTTTGGAATAAAAACATATAAAAAAGACCCTAAGGACCTAATACACAAAAGACTTAGGGACTAATGAGCAAAAAACACAAAATATAACCCTAGACCCTACACCTACATAAACCTACACCTACACACACAAAAGGGACACTAAAAATAATGCTGAAGGCTGCGCCGCAAGAACAGACCTCATCCCCCTGAGTCATCTCCTTCGTCGAACCTCCTGCGACCACTCCCTGAACCGGACCTAGCCGTTGTTTCTCATCCAGTCGAACGGACCTCGAAACACAACCTAGCAGCCATAGACAAAGAGAAGCTGCTGCTTCTTCTTCACAAAACCAACAGACCCTTCTTCCAAAAACGCACAAACAGAGTCACGCGCATGAACAGATTTCTGAAACATAGAGCTTAACAGAAGTTGAGAATCGTTTTTTTGAGTTTGAATCCGTTGCCAGTCATCGCTTCGAGGTTCGAGTCTGCGAATCCGTGTTCAAGTTTGCTGTTGCCGAGGGTTTCTGTTCGAGACTCTATTTTCCGGCCATGTAACGCATCCGGAGGTTTTGAGATATAGTGGTCAATTTCTGCTTTCTCTTTGTTCTATTGATTCTATTTTATAAGTTGTTTGAGTGGATTTTTGTTGTAATAATCTGTATTATATGGTTGTTGAGTTAGTTGTCTCTTTAGTGAAAATTTGAAGTTCCTCTTGTATGAATTTCCTTTCTTCCTCATTGGATTAATTTATCATTCAAATCGACACTTTCTTTTGGAAATGAGGTTACGCTTCCGAAATATGGGAGTTTGTTTTCTCTATAATCAACTTTGCACAAGAGTTGATGTTCATGCCTGGGTTCCACTAAGAAGAACGTCCAAGGATCCATTGTCGTTATTCTTTTGTTTTCCAGTTTTCATTAATATAGTTTAATTAGTACTAGTATTTTCTTCTTGTTTAATTCTATCTGTAGTCACGTGTAGAAATTTTATTTGAGGAGACTTAATCTTTTTTATTGTTGCTTGAGTATAGTTTAGTTGAAATTATATCGCAATAAGTTTACTGGTTAGACTACTTCGATATCCTGCAGTAGGCTTTTACTATGTGAATGCTTAGGCTTTAAGAGTAATATTTTCTTTTTAATTAATAAAAAAATAGTTATTCATTGGGTACACGTTCGCGTGATACGAGTACAATCTAAAAATGAATATTCATAGTTCACTTAGTTGAATGCTTTTCTTTTAATGAAATCGAGGTGTGCCATACTAGCCAAATTGTACAATTTATGGCCCTCGTAAGAACTTAGAAACCTTTTTGTTAGAATAGGTCGAGGTGCCCGTGTCAAACAAAAGTGACAATTGCATGGCCCCCGTTTAATTAATTTTGTTTTAATCCTTAGAATTCGAGGCGTGCCATTAGCGAACTTTCCATGGCCCTCGCAAAGTTAACAACGCGTAGTTGCTTTTAGGCACGTTATTTAATAATCTACTTTCCTAAACTCGGGTGCACATTTATGTGACCCAAATCCAAATCTCAACGATGTTAAAATATATCGAAAGCCACGGGTGCATTTATGTGACGTGGTTCGAGACATGTTTTAATAACGTTGCAATCTTCTTTAATAAATTATATAAAAGCGGTTAAAAGTTAAAATTTGCACATAGGTCCATAATTGTTTAAAATCAGATAATCAAGCCGAATATAACAGTTGAGAGACCGTGCTAGAACCACGGAACCCGGGAATGCCTAACACCTTCTCCCGGGTTAACAGAATTCCTTACTCGGATTTCTAGTGCGCGGACTGTTAAACAGAGTCATTCTTTTCCTCGATTCAGGATTTTAAACCGGTGACTTGGGACACCATAA
>NW_017671140.1:284042-294141 GCF_001879085.1 Nicotiana attenuata | reverse complement strand
GAAAAAGGACCGGGACGTGACGACGAACTACACGCCGAGACAAATGCATAATAGAAACAGTTAACTGCTTAGGTGCATTCATTCCCCAATATGCGGTTACCAATCTGTTAATGCCCTAATCGCTAACAAAGTTGTTGTTGATGTTGAGTCCTGGCAGGTGGTTAGTTGACTGGCATTCTGGCAACCCACTCCTACAACACCCGGTCTAAGAACAAGTCAAACATGGTCAATCAGGAATTAGAGGCAAGCATCGTTGACCCGTCGAGAGAGGAGGAAGAATTGGATGTTAACGCAATGAAAGAGGAGATGCATAAGTTGATGCAGCAAATGGCCGAAATGTACCAAGCCTGGTCAAAGGGACATCCACCACCGGCTTACCCTGCTAACCTTGCTTACATCCCACCGTTGGCTCAGCCTCAGGAGCCTCCTACTGTGAACTCATCTCCAGCCTTTCCTACTTACCAACAGTGCTATGGAACCACCTCTCAAACACCACCACCTCCACCACCCAAACAAATCACATACCCTCCTCCACCAGTTACTCCTGTGTTTGTGGCACCTCCACCCGCTGCATTACACTGATCCTCTAGTGAGCCGCTGTTTCAGACTCACGACAGCCAGTACTATCCTCCTGAGCCTACCTTTAAAGCTCCTTACCCATATTCCTACACCCCTCACTTTGAGCTCCCGACGGAAACTGAAAAGCCACCTAAGAGCCCGGAGCAGGAAGAGATGTTTCGAAAAGTAAAAAGCCTGGATCAATCCTTCAGGAACATGCAAGGATTGGGTGGCCAAGTTAGTGTGGCCTATAAGGATTTGTGTTTGTTCCCAGATGTCCAGCTACCAGCAGGGTTCAAGATGCCTAAGTTCGATCTGTATGACGGGCAGGTGGTACACTTGGGATGACTTGGCACAAGCGTTCGCTTGCCACTTCCAGTACAATCTTGAAATCATTCCAGACCGTCTGTCATTGATAAAACTCGAGAAAAAGCCCGGGGAGAGTTTCAGAGAATACGGGTTCCGTTGGAGGGAGCAGGCCGCGAGGGTCGACACTCCAATGAAAGAGAGTGAGATGGTTGATTACTTTTTGCAGGCTTTGGAGCCGACTTATTTTGGTCACTTGGTAACAGCGATTGGCAAGTCTTTTAATGAGGTTGTAAAGATGGGAGGCATGGTCGAGGAGGGACTTAAGCCCAACTAGATCATGAGTTATTCAGCGATCAAAGCAACTACCCAGGCCATCCAAAACGGCACTGGGGGTGTGCTTGGGAAAAAGAAGAAAGAAGATGTCGCGACAGTTGAGTCCGGAGCCTGGTTCGGACCTAGAGGCCCATCACCCTACTATAACCAACCCCGACCTCACCACCAAAATTACCCTCACACTCCATATAGCCCCCCACAACACTATTACCCACTGCTAGATCCCCATTTTTCTGTCCATCATGCACAAACCTACACCCAAACCCCGGCTCATGCACAATGGCGTGCACCGACTCCACAAAATCCATACCCAGCTCCACAAAACACCTATCCACCCCCAAGAGCCTACAGAAATCCCACCGGAACAGGTTTCCGACCCAACCAAGCCTTCAAGAATGAGAGGTTACAGAAGCAAAAGACTTTCACTCTGCTGGGGGAATCATACACCAGTCTATTCCACAGATTGAGGCAATTGGGCATGCTGAATCCAATTGAGCCTAAAATGCCAAATCCCCCTCCTAGAAATCTTGACCACTCGGTGAGTTGTGAGTACTGTTCAGGGGCTCCTAGGCATGATACAGAGAAGTGTTGGAAACTGAAAACAGCTGTGCAAGAGCTTATTGACACTCATCGGATCGAGGTTCAGGACCTAGAGGCACCAAATATCAATCAGAATCCGCTTCCGGCTCACTATGAGACCCATATGATTGAGTTGATACATAAGGGAGGGGAGCCTAAGAAACCCTCGCAGACGGTAATGATGATCCGTTCCAGTGAAACCGGTTCGAAAGAAAAGGTAACCAGTGGGAAATCGGTGGTCCAGTTGAAAGGGTTGGACAGTAAGCCAGCTGTGGTAGCCGAGAAAGAGTCGTCAAGCATTATTGCACTGAAACCAGAACAAGCTAAAGTGGTGGTACCAGGGGTAGCAAGTAAACCTGTTGTGGTCGTGAAGGGTGCTCGCACAGAGCCTGTTATTATAAGGCCGGTAACTCAGCTGCCAGTAATCAACGGTAAAGCCGTCCCTTGGAGTTATGAACAAGTGGTAGTGACTAAAGGGAAGGAGATCAGAGAAGAAGTTTGTGAGGCTCAGGGTCTGACTCGTTTGGGGAGGTGCTTTGCCCCCGATGAGTTAAGAAAAGCCAGAATCCCCAAAGATAACCCGGTACTGATAAAGAAAGCCGTAACGGAAGAGGAAGCGGAAGAATTCCTGAAAAAGATTAAAGTGCAGGATTACTCTATTGTAGAACAATTAAGGAAGACACCGGCCCAGATCTCATTGCTCTCACTGCTAATCCACTCAGATGAGCACCGCCGGGCACTGATGAAAATATTGAATGAGGCCCATGTCCCTAACAAGATCTCGGTGAATCACTTGGAAAAGATAGCAAACAAAATCTTTGAGGTGAACAGAGTTACTTTCTCAGACGATGAGTTGCCTGTGGAGGGCACAAAACATAACAGGGCCCTTTATTTGACGGTGAAGTGCGAGGATTCTGTAGTCACCCGAGTTCTACTTGACAATGGGTCTAGTGCGAACATCTGTCCTCTGTCCACGTTGAACAAGCTGAAGGTCGATGATGATAGAATTCATAAGAACAGCGTCTGTGTGCGAGGGTTCGACGGCTGGGGCAACGATTATGTGGGTGACATAATACTAGAATTGACAATAGGGCCCGTGGAGTTCACCATGGAATTTCAAGTGCTAGATGTGGCGGTCTCTTATAACCTTTTGTTGGGGCGACCCTGGATCCATGCCGCCAAGGCAGTGCCATCTACATTGCATCAAATGGTTAAATTCGAGTGGGACAGACAAGAGATTGTGGTGTATGGTGAAGATAATATGTGCGCTTTGAGTGATGCCATTGTGCCTTTCATAGAAGTTGACGACAACAAGGGGCCGTGGGTCTACCAAGTCTTTGACACAGTGTCAGTGGAAAAGGTCCCAGAGGGGAAGAGCATCCCAGTTCCTAGAGTAACAGCTGCGACTGTCATGGTGGCCTCGGAAATGTTAAAGAACGGGTTCATACCGGGTAAAGGTTTGGGTGCTACTCTTCAAGGCATTGTGCAGCTAGTTTCTCTTCCAAAGAATTTGGATACTTTTGGTTTGGGGTTTAAGCCCACCACGGCAGATGTGAGACGAGCCCACGAAATGAAGAAGAAGGCATGGGCCTTGCCAAAGCCAATATCGCGTCTGTCCAGATCTTTCGTCAGGCCGGGTATTAGAAAGCAGCTGTTGTCAAAAGTTCCCGGGTCACTAATTAGTGCTGATGGAGACTTGGATAAGGGGTTCGAGAGGTTATTCGCCGAGGCTAACATGGTAGAGGCTGGGGAAGGGTTAAGCAAGGCAAATATGCAATTCGTTGGACCACGTGCAAAAGTCAACAACTGGGAAGCTACTCCTCTTCCTACTCGGAGGGAGTCTTGGTAGTCGGCTTTGATTTTTCTTTCAGTTTAATTTGGATTATTTCCAGGGTTGTAATTCAGATGCTATGTTCCGTCCGTTTGGATGAGTTAAACCTTGTTATCTTTAAATTTCAATGAAATGCAATTTCCCTTCTTTCCATTCCTGATATTTTGTTTTTTTTACTTTTTCTTTTCTTTCTTGCACAGTTCTTTTTATGCTGGTTTCAATGATATGACATGCATGAGGAATCTCCGGCCTAGTCTTAAATGCCAATCTAATTCTGAAATAATAATACAAGACTGAGTGTGATGATAAAGTGGAATATGATGATGATGAGGCTTTTGAGGAGATCAGTAAAGAATTAAGCCATTTTGAGGAAAAACGCAAACCTAACCTGAATGATACAGAAGCAATCAACTTAGGGGATCAGGATAATGTCCGAGAAACTAAAATAAGCGTCCATCTTGAACCACAGCTCAGAGAGGGGATAATTAAAGCATTGTTTGAGTACAAAGATGTTTTTGCATGGTCATATGACGACATGCCGGGTCTAAGCACTGATTTGGTGGTTCACAAATTGCCCACCGACCCAGCATTCCCCCTGTCAAGCAGAAGATAAGGAAATTTAAGACTGATATGAGTGTGAAGATCAAGGAAGAAGTCACCAAGCAGTTTGAGGCAAAAGTCATTCGAGTCACACGGTATCCCACCTGGTTAGCCAATGTTGTGCCTGTGCCAAAGAAGGATGGAAAGACCAGGGTGTGCGTTGATTATCATGACCTCAACAAGGCAAGTCCAAAGGACAATTTCCCACTGCCAAACATCCATATCTTGATTGATAATTGTGCCAAACATGAGATTGGTTCTTTTGTGGATTGTTATGCGGGCTATCACCAGATTTTAATGGATGGGGAAGATGCAGAGAAAACAACATTTATCACCCCACGGGGAACGTACTGCTACAGAGTTATGCCATTTGGGTTGAAAAATGTTGGGGCAACCTACATGAGAGCGATGACAACTATATTCCACGACATAATACACAGAGAGATCGAAGTGTATGTGGATGATGTAATTACAAAGAGCAGGGAGCAGTCTGACCACGTCCGGCATCTGAGAAAGTTCTTCCAAAGGCTTCGCAGGTACAATCTCAAGCTCAATCCTGCGAAATGTGCTTTCGGTGTTCCATCGGGAAAATTGTTGGGATTTATAGTCAGCCGTCGAGGTATCGAATTGGACCCATAAAAAATCAAAGCCATACAAGAATTGCCACCTCCGAAGAACAAGACCGAGGTGATGAGCCTGTTAGGGAGGTTGAATTATATCAGCAGGTTTATTGCTCAGCTTACGACAACTTGTGAGCCCATATTCAAGCTATTAAAGAAGGATGCCGCGGTCAGGTGGACGGACGAATGTCAAGAAGCATTTGATAAGATAAAAGGGTATCTGTCAAACCCACCAGTGTTGGTCCCGACAGAACCAGGGAGGCCTTTGATTTTGTATTTGACGATGTTGGACAACTCATTTGGATGCGTTCTAGGTCAGCACGACATCACCGACAGGAAAGAGTAGGCCATATACTACCTCAGCAAGAAGTTCACAGCTTACGAGGTTAAGTACACTCAGCTTGAGAGGACGTGTTGCGCTTTAACTTGGGCAGCGCAGAAGCTGAAACATTACCTGTCATCATATACCACCTTCCTCATCTCTCGGTTGGATCCGTTGAAGTACATCTTTCAGAAGCCTATGCCCACGGGAAGGCTCGCAAAGTGGCAAATCTTGCTCACGGAATTCGACATTGTCTATGTGACCCAAACTGCAATGAAAGCACAAGCGCTGGCTGATCACTTGGCTGAGAATCCAGTAGATGAAGGATATGAACCTTTGAAAACATACTTCCCCGACGAATAGGTAATGCACGTTGATGAGTTGGAACAAGCTGAGAAGTCGGGATGGAAACTTTTCTTTGATGGGGCTGTCAATATGAAAGGCGTTGGGATAGGAGCGGTACTTATTTCTAAAACAGGGCAGCATTACCCTGCTACGGCTCAGCTTCGCTTCTATTGTACTAATAACATGGCTGAGTATGAGGCATGCATCTTGGGTTTGAGGTTAGCTGTGGATATGGGTGTCCAGGAAGTCTTGGTCATGGGCGACTCGGACCTTCTGGTACACCAGATTCAAGGGGAATGGGAAACACGAGATTTGAAGCTTATACCGTACCGACAATGCTTGCATGATCTTTCTCAACGGTTTCAATCATTAGAGTTCAGGCACATTCCAAGGACTCATAATGAGGTTGTCGATGCTTTGGCCACTTTGGCATCAATGTTGCATCATCCAGATAAGGCTTATGTGGACCCTCTACAGATTCAGGTCCGCGATCAGCATGCTTATTGCAATATGGTAGAAGAGGAACTTGATGGCGAGCCGTGGTTCCATGATATCAAAGAATACCTTAGAATGGGAATGTACCCAGTACAGGCCACAGGGGATGAAAAGAGAGCAATTCGACGTTTGGCAAGTGGAGTTTTCTTCAGTGGAGGGGTATTGTACAAAAGAACTCCAGATCTTGGTTTGTTGAGATGCATAGACGCTAGACAGGCCATGGCTATCATGACTGAAGTACATTCAAGGGTTTGTGGACCACATATGAGCGGGTATGTGTTAGCAAAAAAGATTCTCCGAGCAGGTTATTATTGGCTTACTATGGAGCGAGATTGTATCGGCTTTGTGCGCAAGTGTCATCAATGTCAGGTGCATGGAGATTTGATTCACTCCCCACCATCGAAATTGCACACAATGTCCGCGCCATGGCCTTTCATTGCGTGGGGCATGGATGTCATCGGGCCAATTGAGCCAGCATCGTCAAATGAGCATAAGTTTATTCTGGTAGCCATTGATTATTTCACCAAGTGGGTCGAGACCAAAACTTTCAAGTCCGTAAACAAGAAGGCAGTGGTTGATTTTGTGCACTCGAATATCATTTGTCGGTTTGGGATACCAAAGGTGATCATTACAGACAATGGGGCTAATCTCAACAGTCATCTGATGAAGAAAGTATGTCAGCAGTTTAAGATTACACATCGGAATTCTACCCCTTACCGCCCCAAGGCAAATGGAGCGAGAGAAGCGGCCAACAAGAATATAAAGAAGATACTCCGGAAAATGGTAGAGGGTTCTAGACATTGGCATGAAAAGTTGCCTTTTGCATTGCTGGGTTATCGCACTACTGTCCGTACTTCAGTAGGGGCGACCCCTTATTTTTTGGTGTATGGCACTGAGGCAGTGATACCTGCAGAGGTGGAAATTCCGTCCCTCCGGATTGTCACTGAAGCCGAGATTGATGATGATGAATGGGTCAGAGCCCGCTTGGAGCAATTGAGTTTGATCGATGAGAAAAGATTGGCAGCAGTGTGTCATGGTCAGTTGTATCAACAAAGAATGGCTAGAGCATATAATAAGAAGGTGCGCCCGCGAAAGTTTGAAGTGGGTCAACAAGTGTTGAGGCGTATTCTTCCACATCAGGCCGAGGCCAAAGGCAAGTTCGCCCCGAATTGGCAGGGGCCATTCATCGTGACGAGAGTGTTGTCCAATGGTGCTTTGTACTTGACAACATAGAAGGCAAGTGTGTTGAAATGGCCATCAATTCCGATGCGGTCAAGAGATATTATGTATGATTTCCTTTGAATTAATTGCATTTGTTTGTACTTGGTATATTTTGAAGATTGGAATGACGAAGACATTTTGTTCTGCTATCTAAACACTTTATCCTTTGCTACCCCTTTTGAGCCTCAGTTATTTTCTTTCGTACCCCTCTTTTGGAATCAATGACAAAGTGCGTAAACACAAGCATGGAAAGTAAGTGAAGGAAAAGGAGAAGGAAAACAGTGAAAAGAGAGAGAGAAGAAAAATGAAAAAAAAAGAGAAAAAGAAAAGGAAAGAAAAAGGAAAAGAAAAGCTGGAAAAGAAAAAGAAAAAGAAAAGAAATGAAAAAGAAAAGAAAGGAAAAAAAAGGAAGAAAAATAGAGAAAATGGAAGAAAAGAAAAATCACAACAACAAAGTAATTTCTATGTCATGAACTACGTTCGACCTGATTCCTTTAAGGATACGTAGGCAGCCTCACGGTTCGGTCCCATCAAAATAAAAATCCAAAAGTCCCCAAGCAAGAATCTGGGGCAGAAGTTGTGGTTGTTGTGAGAAATCTGATTCCGAAAGTTGTAATTTTAACCCATTTGAATTGATTTGAGCCTTTCATACCTTTTCTTTCTAAACCTCTTCCAAAAGCCCACATTACGATCCAAAGAAAGACCTTCTGATCAGTCTTTGAGAAATGCCAAGTCGAGCAGGTAAAGGTAATTCATGGCAGGGACAACACTCTGGTTCAAGTAGGAAAAATAAAAAATGAGAGAAACAAAATGAGAGAGTCTTATTGGTGAAAACCTTCGCGGGCACCGTAAGGCGACGGGAGCTGAGAGAAATAAAAATGAGAGAGTCTTATTGGTGAAAACCTTCACGGGCACCGTAAGGCGACCGGAGATGAGAGAAATAAAAAGGAGAGAGTCTTATTGGTGAAAACATTCGCAGGCACCGTAAGGCGACGGGAGATGAGAAAAATAAAAATGAGAGAGGTCTGTTGGTGGAAAACTGTTTCAAGGCACCGTAGGATGAACAAGGTCAGGGTTTGGGTAAAGTAATCAGGTCATGGAAATGCTGGGGCAACAAAGTATGGCAACTGAGAGTTGATTGGTTGGATAGATTGGGCGATTAGTCCGAAATGCATGTCGTGATCATTGGTACCAGCTGTTCCATTCAGATAAGTTTCTTTTCTTTTATTTTTAGCAAGTCTTCCAGTTTTGGATTTTCTTTATCCTTAACTCTCAAGGTCATTGCATTTCATTTCTTTTGGGGTTTGTTTCTCTAAGATATTTCAATGTCAGTTTTGTTCAAAGCAAATAAGAAAGAATTTCAAAGCTCACTACCAGCTTCCAAAATTGCAAAGCATAGTGTGGCCAGAACATACCAAAGATAGAATGATGTAAGTGGGATACAAGGAATCACCGGAAGTTTCATCGGTGGAATGATTTGGTAATATCATGGGAGATGCAAAGTTTCGGATGAAAGGGGTCAGAGATGTGAAACAACAGTCTGGGTATAAAACACTCGGGTCATCGAAGGTCATGGGGTTTGAAAGTCAGTCAGAAAGTCAAGCAGTTCAGGGCCAGTTCGGGAAGCAGGGCAAAGCAAAACACAGCAGCGGAGACATCTTCAGCAAGAATGCCATCAACTAACCACCATTTTAAACTGACAAGATTTTTCTTTGATTGAAACGCGGGCAGAAAGTTTTTGTTTGTTTCGGAGAAACTCTCCGTAGGGGAAGAGCAAGCACCAAAACAGGTTTGACCGTAAACTCTCAGGACCTTCCTGAAAAATAGGGCTTAGATAAATTGCAAAACAAATCATAGAAGAATGTAAGTTGATTGCAAAGTTTGCATGGTTTAAGACAGGATTCAATTAGGAGTTGTCAGGACCCCCCCCCTGAATAGTGGAACCAAGTTTTAAGATTTCCATTAGATAGCAAGATGTAGCATAAATTCTGTTGTAGCGTAGTATGATTCAGTCGTAAAAGTGTCAGTCTTTAGGATACGCCTTGATTTGATTTTCAGGACCTTCCTGGATAATAGGATGTAGTTTGAGACCCTCTTAGATAATTGGACTTAGCGGAAGTAATACCTTTAGAAGATATAACTTAGGTCTGTAATTGTTGTTCAATTAGGAGTTGTCAGGACCTCCCTGGATAATAGGACTTAGATTTCAAATTCCTAATATTAGTTGGTAGAATGATTCAGTTTAACACTCACCTATGTGCCCAGCCACCAAACTGGGGCAGAAAATTTTCTTTGTTTTGTCTATTTTGTCGAAGTCAGGAGCCCGCCTGGAGAACCGAGGCATACATTTCAAGTTTTGAAGTCAGGAGCCCGCCTGGAGAACAGAGGAATACATTCAAGTTTTAGCAGTCAGGAGCCCGCCTGGAGAATAGAGGAATACATTCAAGTTTTAGCAGTCAGGAGCCCACCTGAAGAACAAAGGTATTAAAATTCAAGTTTTAGTTTTAAAATTCTTAATAATATCTGGTAGTATGATGCCCAGCTACCAAACGGGGGCAAGAGATTTTCTTTGTTGTATCTGTTTTGTTGAAGTCAGGAGCCCGCCTGAAGAACAGAGGTATACATTTCAAGTTTTAGCAATCACGAGCCCGCCTGGAGAATAGAGGTATACATTTCAAGTTTTAGCATTCAGGAGCCCGCCTGAAGAACAGAGGAATACATTTCAAAGTCAGCAGTCAGGAGCCCGCCTGGAGTATAAGGGAGCACATTTCAAAGTCAGCAGTCAGGAGCCCGCCTGGAGAGAGGTCAGCAGTCAGGAGCCCGCCTGGAGAACAGAGGCATACATTTCAAGTTTCAGCAGTCAGGAGCCCGCCTGGAGAACAGAGG
>NW_017671140.1:195583-282926 GCF_001879085.1 Nicotiana attenuata | reverse complement strand
TATTAGCTTACGTATCTTTCATAAATTTAAATAAAAAAAATATACAAAAATAGTACTTTATTTTTATCTTTACATAATCTTGAAAATACAAAATATATAATAGTTTCATGTTAGCTTTTGCATTGTGTAGTATTTTTATCTTATTTTAAAAGGAGTCAATTAAGGTGTTGGATCACAATTTTAAGAGTGTTAGAGCCCAGTTCTTGGCCCAATTCGGATTAGTCCATTAAGCCTAGGGACCTTTCTAGACTTTTCTTTGGAATAAAAATAAATAAAAAAGACCCAAAGGACCTAATACACAAAAGACTTAGGGACTAATAAGCAAAAAACACAAAATATAACCCTAGACCCTACACCTACATAAACCTACACCTACACACACAAAAGGGACACTAAAAATAATGCTGAAGGTTGCGCCGCAAGAACAGACCTCATCCCCCTGAGTCATCTCCTTCGTCGAACCTCCTGCGACCACTCCCTGAACCGGACCTAGCCGCTGTTTCTCATCCAGTCGAACGGACCTCGAAACACAACTTAGCAGCCATAGACAAAGAGAAGCTGCTGCTTCTTCTTCACAAAACCAACAGACCCTTCTTCCAAAAACGCACACACGGAGTCACGCGCATGAACAGATTTCTGAAACATAGAGCTTAACAGAAGTTGAGAATAATTTTTTTGAGTTTGAATCCGTTGCCAGTCGCCGCTTTGAGGTTCGAGTCTGCGAATCCGTGTTCAGGTTTGCTGTTGCCGAGGGTTTCTGTTCGTGACTCTATTTTCCGGCCATGTAAAGCATCCGGAGGTTCTGAGATATAGAGGTCAATTTCTGCTTTCTCTTTGTTCTATTGATTCTGTTTTATTAGTTGTTTGAGTGGATTTTTGTTGTAATAATCCGTATTATATGGTTGTTGAGTTAGTTGTCTCTTCAGTGAAAATTTGAAGTTCCTCTTGTATGAATTTCCTTTCTGCGTCATTGGATTAATTTATCATTCAAATCAGCACTTTCTTTTGGCAATGAGGTTACGCTTCCGAAATATGGGAGTTTGTTTTCTCTATAATCAACTTTGCACAAGAGTT
This sequence comes from Nicotiana attenuata, assembly GCF_001879085.1. NCBI lineage: Eukaryota > Viridiplantae > Streptophyta > Magnoliopsida > Solanales > Solanaceae > Nicotiana > Nicotiana attenuata. Next base: position 281,852 of record NW_017671140.1, on the reverse strand, counting down.
GATGTTCATGCCTGGGTTCCACTAAGAAGAACGTCCAAGGATCCATTGTCGTTATTCTTTTGTTTTCCAGTTTTCATTAATATAGTTTAATTAGTACTAGTATTTTCTTCTTGTTTAATTCTATCTGTAGTCACGTGTAGAAATTTTATTTGAGGAGACTTAATCTTTTTTATTGTTGCTTGAGTATAGTTTAGTTGAAATTATATCGCAATAAGTTTACTGGTTAGACTACTTCGATATCCTGCAGTAGGCTTTTTTTATGTGAATGCTTAGGCTTTAAGAGTAATATTTTCTTTTTAATAATAAAAAATGTTATTCATTGGGTACACGTTCGCGTGATACGAGTACAATCTAAAAATGAATATTCATAGTTCACTTAGTTGAATGCTTTTCCTTTAATGAAATCGAGGTGTGCCATACTAGCCAAATTGTACAATTTATGGCCCTCGTAAGTTAACTTAGAAACCTTTTTGTTAGAATAGGTCGAGGTGCCCGTGTCAAACAAAAGTGACAATTGCATGGCCCTCGCTTAATTAATTTTGTTTTAATCCTTAGAATTCGAGGCGTGCCATTAGCGAACTTTCCATGGCCCTCGCAAAGTTAACAACGCGTAGTTGCTTTTAGGCGCGTTATTTAATAATCTACTTTCCTAAACTCGGGTGCACATTTATGTGACCCAAATCCAAATCTCAACGATGTTAAAATATATCGAAAGCCACGGGTGCATTTATGTGACGTGGTTCGAGATATGTTTTAATAACGTTGCAATCTTCTTTAATAAATTATATAAAAGCGGTTAAAAGTTAAAATTTGCACATAGGTCCATAATTGTTTAAAATCAGATAATCAAGCCGAATATAACAGTTGAGAGACCGTGCTAGAACCACGGAACCCGGGAATGCCTAACACCTTCTCCCGGGTTAACAGAATTCCTTACTCGGATTTCTAGTGCGCGGACTGTTAAACAGAGTCATTCTTTTCCTCGATTCAGGATTTTAAACCGGTGACTTGGGACACCATAAATCTCCCAAGTGGCGACTCTGAATCTCTTAATAATGAATCCCGTTTCGATTGTCCTTTAATAGGATAAAACTCCCTTTCTTTATACCCTTTCCGGGGGTGTAAGTGAAAAGAAGGTATGACAGGTGTCAAAACTTGACCTAAAAAAGTGAAAATCTTCTATTTATACAGAGCTGGAATTTTCAAACAAAAATGCCCTTTTAGAGGTTCTGCAGTCGCACAATTCCATGTACGGTCTGCACTTTGCTTCAGCCTGACATGATTGGAAACTTGCGGCCGCATAATTCTGAACTGCGGAACTGCGGCTGCACATCTCTCTTTCTGTGGTCCACACATTTCTGAGTGCCGCCGCACATTGCTCTTCTGCGGACTGCACAAATGTGACTGCAGCCGCGTAGCTGATCGTCTGCGGCCGCACAATAATTATGCGGTCCGCACTTCTGTGGAACTTGAGAGGCAGGTTCTCTGAACTTTTGCTCTTGCCCAATTTTTGTGGCCGCACATGTCATGTGCAGACCGCACTTTGCACATGTCTCTGATATGAGTTTCTTCACAATCTGCGGTCCGCACTTCTGAGCTTCTGCGCCTGTTTTTGTCCTTGAGTTCATATCACTCCTTCTTGAGTTGGATTTCATCTCGGTGACTCATTTTCCAATATTCTTGCAACTAAGCATATTTCATCAGTTTTCAGGAACACAATTTAACACTTTTGGACTAAAACGAAAGCTAAAAAGCGCTAATAAGTAGTCAAAATCCCCACTTATCTACTCCCCCAAACTTATGCTTTTGCTTGTCCTGAATCAAGTAAGGTAATTCCCACCTCCACAAGTTAAGAGCTATTCCAGCTAATCAAAGATGCATCAATCACACATCAATTAGGACCAACAATTACCCACAACACTTATGAATTATCAACAAGGCAACGAGTTGAACTTTTAAGAACAAATAGTTCTAATGTGACAATTGAGCATCAAGAGTTGACTTTATTCATCAAGGAAGCTCGCTCTTTCATGTCGGTCATTGTGGATCCCAAACTCCTCCTCCTCTACTCTCCGTTAGCATATCTCACTTAAGAATGTAGCGCTCAATTCAAAGATTTGTGAAAGGTTCACTCATCTCTCTCAAAAGAATGTCGCAAGTACGGCTCTAAGTACCATATGTTTGCCCCTCATGTAGATCACCACTAACGTAAGCTCACTCGGCTTGAAATCACGTAGGGCTTTTTCGGAATGCAAAGAAGGCTTTTGTACTAAGGTTGGATAGGTTATGATAGAACATGTTCATCTTTCCTTAAACACTCCATTTTCTCTTATTGACTCATGTTTTGCGAACTCTTTGAGGCATTTTCTTTTCCTTAGGGGAACTAGAAAGACTTAACATCACTCTTTCTTGGTCATGATAACCATTTTCTCCTTCTTTGCTTTCTCCATGCCATCATTACTTTTCTTTGAATCCCTTCAACTCTTTTTTTTTTGTTTGTTCTTTCTTTCTTTTTCTTGCCTTTCCTTCTCTTCATTTCTTTTCTTTTTTTGTGCCTTGATACCTTTTTCAAACTCCTAGTTTCTCCCCCAAACTTATATTTTTAGCCAATTGTTTCTCAAGAGTGTTAAGGAAAGCTCGGGTGCCAAGTGAGGGTCACAACCAAATGGTTAAAGGCTTGTAACACGATTATCAAATGAGAAAGGTTTTAGGCTCAAATGGGTTGACTAGGGATAACAACATTGGTGGGCCATGGAAAATTTCAAGCGGGTCAAGGAGAGCCTACAATCACTTCTCAAGCCAAGCAAACCTTAAAATTTCGCCTCGAAACACATTCGGGGCAAGTTCTAGACCATTCGCATGGGTACTTGGACTTGCAACCAAAATATCTCACCTCTCACACAACAAGATACCAAAATATCTCACTTCTCACACAACAAGATTGTTAAAGAGGATAGAGTCGAGGGCCTACAACGATCGTATTCAAGATTGAAAATCACCGTGGTTCGACTAAACCACTCAATGATTGCTTAAGTCAACACAAGAGTCAAAAGGTCACTAAGTATAGCTATTTCTTTCCCAAAAAACTTGTTTTTAATCATAAGCACGTAGTTAAATGTGTTGGTACCAAGTGAAGAATGTTTGACTCTTCGAGCCTAACTCAATTAGGTCTTTTCATTCATTATTACTACTATTCTTACCTAAACACCAAAAATGGACTCAATCCCTTAAGAAGGTTGTCACGAATAAACTCCCCCCCCCCCCCCCCCGAATAAAAATATATTGTCCCTAATGCTTAACAAAATAAGAATAAAGAAGGTTATGAGTGAAGAGGACTCCCTATGTGGCCTTGGACATCTCCGTGTCCATAGTAGCGTCACCTCCCTCAATCTCCTCTAACTGGATCCCATCATCCTCGGCTCTAGGAGTAACTGGGTGGGTGAACATCTGGCATACTGCCTCATCAGTGTCAGCAGCCAGGTCTGGCTCCTCAGACTGGCCAACTGGTGCCACTGGAGCTGATGGTGCTGCTGGATCTAGTGGTATCAAATGGAAGATCACCAGCTGATGCTATCCTTGTCACCTCTCTCCTCAGCCTGTCAACAGATTTCTTGGATGCCAGGATTTCTTCATCTTCTTTACCTGCTTCCCAAGATCCTCAATCACTACTCCATGTGCTACCAATGTGTTCATGATGGTGGTTTAGTTCTCCAAAATATTCTTGAATGTGTCCTCCACTGTCGGAGGAATCTGGGGTGCCGGAGTGGATGACTGTGCTGCAACAACACTGGATATATCAGACAACTTTGCAGTGGCTGTCTGCATCCAGTTGTTGAGGCTCGCCAGTGTTTGGGGGACTCGCAGCGCAGATAGTAGATAAGTGGGCATGGGCACCGGCCTCAAAGCCGAGGTGGAAGGCACTGATGCTGAAGGTGGAGGCTTGTCAGCTGCACTGGTAGAAGCCACTAGTGAAGTGGAAGGCATATCTGCTGACTCTGTAGCTACCACCAAAGGCTCATCAGACTAGCCTATGGTAGTAGTCGGCTGACCCTTTTTCTTCAGGTTTCACCACCCATCAAAGAATAATAAGAGAAAGGCTTCTTTGCCCGAACCTTGGTGTCAAAATCCCTCGACTCCACCCCCGCATCCGTAAGGTACTCAATGATAGTGTTGGGATACGGGTAGGAGGTGTGACCTTGCCTGGCGACCACAGATATGTTGGCGGACATCACGACGCCCATATTTATTGGGTACCCGGCCATGATAGAGGCGACTAGCACGGCCCACTAAATAGGAAGATTTGTTTCATTCTGGCACGGGTCAAGTATGCTGCATACGAAAGTTTGCCACTCCTTTGCCTCGAAATTCAGGGTGTTCTTGTGAACAGGAACACATGCTGTGATACATGGTGGTGGTGGCCCAAGGGCTGCAAGAATCTCAGCTAGCCATGGACGAGCTGCATCTCCCATAGCCAGTTTTTCCAAGTACTGCACCGGCTCAACATCCTCTAACCACAAGTAGGTGTTCAAGGTGGTCTAGTAAAATCTCATCTTCGGGTTCCTCACTTTTTGTCACTTTGGTCCCCTTCTTTATGTGCTCCACATTAGAATAAAATTCCCGGACCAGGTACTCCTTGGCATCTACCACACTTTGAGTGAACCACGTCCACCCCTTTTTCTCCCGGGCATATGGCTACTCTTAAAGATGAGATTCTAGCATTCAAACGAGAGCCCAATGAGCCGTTGCATGAAATATGGGAGAGGTACCGAACATTGGTCAAAGAGTGCCCCAATAATGACATGACGGAGACTATGCAAACTTTCTATCGGGGAATCAATACTACTAATCAGTGTGTGGTTAATCAACTGTCCGGTGGAAATTTCATGACAAGGCCGTATGCGGAAGATTGTGAGATTTTAGATGAAATGGTGGATACTTCATCGGCATGGCAAAGTAGAGCAAATGTTCCTCAAGGTGATCCGAACTTGATTCACCTACATAAAGAATTGCTATGTCCGCCACATTGGCATAAAATTCCAGACTATGTACTCTTTGGCATCTACCACACTTTGAGTGAACCAAATCCACCCCTTCCGCTCCCGGAACTGTCTCAACACCGAGGTCTTTCAACAGGAACTGACGCTCAAGAGTGAGCGATCTCAACGGGCACCACTCTCGGAAGCTTGTGAAGGCAGCCAGACTAACTAACCTATCTTCCCAAAACTCTTTCTTCTTCGACCTCTCGAGGCTGGCAACTCTGGTATGCATATGCGACCGCAAAACCTATTCCGGAGCTTCATTTTGGGGTTTTTATAACCCGATCCAATCTCGTTATATATGCATTGTGGACCATTTTTCTTGTAAAATCCGACATTTTTTTAGAGTGAGAGAGTGCCCTAGAGAGAGGGAGAGTTCCTAAATAATTTGTTCTCTTGCTAAAATATTTGGAGGATTACAAGTAAAACTCACTAGGTCTTCTTCCTAGAGGTAAGATTCTACACCCTAACCTTAATTTCGGAATTTAACTAAAATTGGGTAATTAGGAAGTTAATTCATTGGCACGGGAGTTGTTCATCTTGCATGCATGTGTTAACAAAGGGTGTAGGAAGATTGTGAGCTAAAAATGGTAAAAAATTGGTTGTGGGATGATGAAATCCTCCATAAAAGGACCTTGAAACCTTAATGCACACCTAGTGGTTGATAAAATGCTCAAATGAGCTAGAATCATGATCACCTCCCTAATTTTGGTTCAACTTGTTATATTTCTAGAATAGATTGAAGTTGCTAAGAAATTCTGGAATATTTTAGAGTTGAGGGAGCTCAATTGAGGTATGTTGGCTAAACCCCCTCTTCTTAGAATTAAATCCCACGGTGTTCATGCAATTAGTGTAAGTCCCAAATTAATCATTGTAGAATTGGTTATTCCAAGTATGCTTTTGTTGAAAAGATATGTGTTCAATGTGTATTCCAAATGCTTTCATCATGTTATCTTATCAATTGATGATGTGTTCAAAATATGGAAAATGTGTTAAAAATGTTAAGACTTTAAGTCAAGTTCGAATGAAGGTTGTTATGCCAAATTATATGAAAAGTCTCTATGTGCCTAAGACTCCCAAACTGTCCATATATGTATTTAATGTCTTGAATGGAAAGCCTTATTGTTGTTGATGATGATAATGATGTTGGAATGTGGAAAAAGGAACTTGAATCATGAAATACGGCCAAGTGCCAAGTATGATGTTACAATTGTGGCCACCAGTGCCGATGAAATTGAAAAGATGTGAAAGAAGAATAAAGCGAGATGATTGATAGAAAGTGGTAATGTCTCGGGTGGGACGGCCTAGCCGATCGGACCGTGATCGGACGCCATGCCGCACACATGGTGGTGACTGTGCTGTAAATTATAATTGAAATTATGGTTGTGGTTGATGTCTCAAATGAGACGGCCTAGCCGATCGGGTCGTGATCAGACTCCGTGTAAGAATACAGTGGTATTGTGAATGATGGAATATCGGTACTAAAGATTTCCCAACCTAAAATCATGGAATTTTACTTGAAACTTATGTGATTCTTAACTTGATGTTTTGGTATTGTTTGAGGCTTCTATTGATTTCATGATTGTTCCTCATTGTATTGTTGTTCATTCTATTGAGATGGTGTTTAGTTAAACATACTAGTACTATTCGACGGTACTAACATCCCTTTTGTCGGGGCGCTGCATCTTTAAATGGATGCAGGTGGTTCCTTAGCAGACAATGTTGATCAACGACAGTGGTACATCCTCTTCCCACCAGACTTGATGCGCCCCAACTTCATCCGGGGTCATGTATTGTATCTTTTGTTCATATTATTATCACGTTTTGAGGTATAGCCGGAGCCTTGTTGCTGGCACTATCATAACACTCTTTTGTATCTTTTAGAGGCTCCGTAGATACAGTGTGGGTTGTACATGGGTGCAAGAAAAGTCAAAGAAGTTATGTTGTGTTTTGATCACTTGTTCCATTCAAACCATAAGAATGTGTGTATTTTGAGACTTAAGAATGATGTAACTAATGAAAATGGTTTTGTATTGTATACATGATCTCCTTATTGGTTGATTAACAATGTTATGTACTCTATTTAAAACATGGGTGAGTTTGGGTAGAAAGTGTTCAATAGGCTTGCTTAACCGGGTTCACTCGATTGAGCGCTGGTCGCGCTCCCCAAGTTTGGGGCGTGACAGGTATCACCCCCTCGGCCATCATCTGGGATATCATCCACATCCACTGTAGTAGCTAGTGCATCGGGGGCATGTGTAGATGAGGGCTCTGAAGCCTGACTGTCACCTTCTGAACCCTCAGAAGTGCTCAGAGGTAGAAGGCTCATCTCGGAGTTGAAATCTCCCCTGAAGTTGCTATGGCTGTGATTGAACAGCAGGCTGCTCTTGCACTGAGTTGCCCTCCGATGCTTCCCTAGGCGGGAGATAAGAGCTTGATTCGGATGGCTCTGCAGCTCTACCTCGGCCGGCTGTTGCTTTTTTGGAAATAGCTCTTTGAAGGGCGTGGGGTAAGGTGCTCTTGCCTCAACCTCAGGATGGTTCACCCCTCCCCTTTGATGTATCACCACGACCACGGGAACTAACCATTTACTGTAACAAACAACAGCAGGAGTCAGTTCTAGTTCAAGTGCAGATAAACAGAAAGTCACAGAACAAAGCATGTTGCAGGGCGGGGAAGTGCGGTCCGCACAATTGCAAGTGCGACCGCAGGTTGGGTTGTGCGGACCGTACAATTTGAAAGTGCAGCCACAGAGGTGAAACTATGGTCCGCACAATTTGGAGCGCAACCACAGAATTGAAGTACGGTCTGCACATTTTTTGGTGCGGCCACACATGAAACTTTCCGAAAGTGCCAACTCTCTGATGACAGAGATTGGCCTGATCCGCGGCCGCACACACTTTTCTGCGGATGCAATGGAATTTATACGTTCCGCACTATTTTGCCTAACCAACTGCCCTAGTCTATACTTCTGCGGACTGCACAATTCCTTATGCGGACGCACATATTAAAATTCAATGGGGCAGAGTCCTTTAGGTTTTCGATTTATGCACAAATTGGACATGGTGATAGAAATTAAACATGATAATAAAACTACCCACTCCCCAAAAAGCAAGTAGGAGTTAACCCAACACAATTTAAACCCACATGGATATGAAATTGACAAATGGTCTAAAATAACTAACAAATTATAAACTAAACTAAGAAAATTAAAGAATCCTAGAAATGATTTGAACATACCAGTGATGAAGTGGTGCTAAGAAATGATCACAGATGCGTAATTAGGTGGTATATGATTGAATCGGATGTGTGCAAGATTTTAGCCCTTTTTAATTGCTCAGAGAATGTAAAGTTTGAACAGGAGCCTAAGGGTTACTATTTATACTAAGAGAGTCTGGCTAAGGAATCAAGAGACGAGTGCGGCTGCAGAATTCCTTCTGCGGTCCGCACTCTGTTACCTGGGGTTCCAATTCCCTTTATTGATCTGCGGTAAAGTTTGAACAGGAGCCTAAGGGTTACTATTTATACTAAGAGAGTCTGGCTAAGGAATCAAGAGACGAGTGCGGCTGCAGAATTCCTTCTGCGGTCCGCACTCTGTTACCTGGGGTTCCAATTCCCTTTATTGATCTGCGGTCCGCAGATTTAGCTGTGCGGACCGTAAATTTTCCTATGCGGCCGCACTTTGGCTGTTTCTCTGACAAATGAACTTTAGAGAGTGTGCATTTTCCATCTCAAGTTGTGCGGTCCGCACAAGAATTGTGCGGCCACATTTTCCTTCTGCTGTAGAATCCAAAAATGTGCGGTCCGCACTTTTTCCATACTTAGCCAATTTTTTTGAGCACAGTTCCTATAAAGCACACACATTCCTGCAACACACTTCAAAACCAGTTAGCACAAAATAAGACCTATCTAAAGAAAAAGAAAATAAAAAGAAAAAGAAACATGGGTTGCCTCCCAAGAAGCGCTTGATTTAACGTCGCGACACGACGCAGGTTACCATCACTTGAAATGAATTACTGCCACAACGTGGCCATCACCAAATTTTCCCAGATAATGCTTCACCCGGTGACCATTGACTCTAAACACCTCATTATTTTTATTCTTCAAATCCAATGCACCAAAGGGTGTCAGACCCACTACCTCAAGCGGGCCACTCCATTTAGACTTTAACTTTCCGGAAAACATCCGTAACCAAGAATTGAACAACAACAAGATCACCCTCTTTAAACTCTTTGTTCCAAATGTACTTGTCATCAAGATATTTCATCTTCTCTTTGTATAAGGATGAACTTGTGTATGCAAGGTACCGGAACTCATCCAACTCATTCAATTGTGCCACCCTTAAGTTGTCGACAACATCCCACTCAAGATTCAACTTCTTTAAAGCCCACATGGCTTTGTGCTCAAGTTCCACCGGAAGATGACAAGCTTTTCCGAACACCAACCGGTATGAAGACATTCCGCTAGGTGTTTTGTAAGCCGTCCTATATGCCCATAAAGCATCATCAAGTTTCTTGGACCAATCCGTCCGGTTAGCATTCACTGTTTTGGACAAAATACTCTTTATCTTCCGGTTGGAGACTTTCACTTGACCGCTTGCTTGTGGATGATAGGGAGTTGTGACTTTATGAGTGACACCATACTTAGTGGATAAGGTATCGAAAGTTTTGTTGCAAAAATGCGACCCCGCATCGTTTATGATAGCCCGCGGAGTACCAAACCTTGTGAAAATATTCTTCTTAAAAAATGCCACCACACTTCTTGCTTCATTGTTGGGTAGAGAAACGACCTCAACCCATTTGGACACATAATCAACCGTGACCAAGATGTATGTATTTCCACAAGAACTCACAAAAGGACCCATGAAGTCAATACCCCACACATCGAAAATATCAATCTCCAAAATGGTGGTGAGGGGAATTTCATTTTTCTTTGAGATTCCACCGACCCTTTGACATTCATCACAATGCTTGACGAGATCACTTGTATCCTTATAAAGAGTAGACCAATAGAAGCCGCAACTTAGCACTTTGGCTGCCGTTCTTGCTCCACCATGGTGACCACCATACGGCGAAGAATGATGAGCCCCAAGAATTTCATATTGTTCCTCCTCCGGTACACATCTTCTAATCACTCCATCTGTAAAAATCCGAAAAAGGTACAGTTCATCCCAATAATAGTCTTGACAATCCCGTTTGAGCTTCTTCCTTTGGTTTGAAGAGAACTCATCTGAGATGATACCACTTACAAGAAAATTTGCTAGATCCGCTAACCATGGCACATCTTTCATTGAAATAGCCAAGTGTTGCTCATCGGGGAAGGAGTCATTGATTTCAAGACTATCATGCGGCCTCCCCTCCTCCTCCAAACGAGACAAGTGGTTCACTACTTGGTTTTCACTTCCTTTTTGATCTTAGATGTCTATATCAAACTCTTGCAACAAAAGCACCCATCTCATCAACCGGGCTTTGGAATCTTTCTTGCTCATAAGATAACAAAGTGCCGCATGATCCGTATGGACAATCACTTTTGCACCCATCAAGTATGGGCGGAACTTCTCAATGGCAAACACAATGGCAAAGAGCTCTTTCTATGTAATGATGTAGTTGACTTGGGCGCTATACATGGTCTCACTAGCATAGTAGACCGGTTGAAAAATCTTATTGATGTGTTGCCACAAAATAGCCCCTACCGCTACATCACTTGCATTAACATGAGCTCAAAAGGAACACTCCAATTTGGAGCGGTGATAATGGGAGTAGTAGTCAACTTGAACTTTAGCAATTCAAAAGCTCTCATGTAGTCATCATTGAAGTGAAACTTAGAATCTTTCTCCAAAAGCATGCACAATGGGTTCACCACTTTAGAGAAGTCCTTGATGAAATGCCGGTAAAATCCCGTGTGGCCTAAGAAACTCCACACGCCTTTCACCGAAGTTGGGTGAAAGTATAGAAATCACCTCAATCTTTGCCTCAACTTCAACGCCATTCTTTGAGATATTGTGGCCAAGGACAATGCCTTCCTCAACCATGACATGACATTTCTCCCAATTGAGCACCAAATTTGTTTCTTCACATCTTGCCAACACTTTATCCAAGTTTGCCAGACAATTCAAAAGAATTCCCGACCACCGAAAAGTCATCCATGAAGAATTCAAGGTAATCCTCTACCATGTCCTTGAAGATCGCCATCATACACCTTTGAAAAGTCGCTGGTGCATTGCACAACCCAAATGGCATCCGCTTGAAGGCGAAAGTACCATAAGGACATGTAAAAGTAGTTTTCTCTTGATCCTCCAGAGCAATAAGAATTTGGTTGTAGCCGGAATATCCATCTAAGAAGCAATAGAAAGTACGGCCGGGCAATCTATCAAGCATTTGATCTAGGAAGGGCAGTGAAAAATGGTCCTTCCTTGTGACTTTGTTGAGCTTACGATAGTCCATACACACTCTCCACCCGGTCACCATTCTTGTGGGAATCAACTCATTCTTATCATTGGTGACCACCGTCATGCCCCTTTCTTTGGAACACATTGAACCGAAGATGTCCACAAACTATCAGAAATGGGGTAGACAACCCCGTCATCCAACCACTTGATGATCTCCTTTTTGAAAACCTCTTGCATGGCTTCATTGAGTCTCCATTGATGTTCAATAGATGGTTTGGCATCTTCCTCCAAATTAATCTTATGCATGCAAAATGCAGGGATTATCCCCCGAATACCCGCCAATGTCCATCGAATAGCCTTCTTCCTCTTTTGTAGCACAACCAATATAGAGTCTACCTGCACGTTAGTCAAACAAGAGGAAAGAATAACCGGTAAAGTAGAAGAAGGTCCAAGAAATTCATACCGAAGATGTGGAGGCAATGGCTTCAAGTCCAATATGGGAGGCTCCTCAATTGAAGGCTTTTTGGAGGGGTTGTCCTATTTTCAAGATCCAAGGACAATTTGCGGGGCTCATAAGTGTACGACCCCATTCCTTGCAAAGAGTTAACACATTCCACGAAGCCCTCCATCTCTTCATCATCAAAGTTGAGCAAGACGACCTCCAATGTATCATCAACATTGATCACAACACTTGTTTCATCCAAAATCACATCGGTCTCCAAGTCCATGAAAGAGAACACCTTATTGCTATTGGGTTGCCTCATAGACTTACACACATGGAAAACCACATTTTCATCACCAACCTGGAAGATACGTTCTTCGGCTTCAACATCAACTAGAGCCTTCCCCATAGCAAGGAAAGGTCTCCCAAGAATAATCGGTACCTCATAGTCAACTTCACAATCAAGAATGACAAAATCCACCGGAAGAATGAATTTATCAGCACGAACCAATACATCCTCAATTACTCCCAATGGTCTCTTCATAGTCCGATTGGCTATTTGTAATCTCATAGATGTGGGTCTTGGTTGACCAATTCCCAAAGTCTTGAAAACCAAATAGGGCATCAAACCCCAAGATCACAAAGATCTTTAGAAAACTCGGCACTTCCAATGGTACAAGGGATTGTGAAAGCACAAGGATCTTTCAATTTAGGAGCCATTGAATGCACAATTGCACTCACTTGATGAGTCATTTTTGTAGTTTCACAATTCATAGACCGCTTCTTTGCCACGAAATCCTTCATAAACTTTGCATAATCGAGCATTTGCTCCAAAGCTTCAACCAATGGCACATTGATCGATAGACTCTTCATCATATCAATGAACTTTTTGAATTGATTCTTGCCATTTTGCTTGGCAAGCCTTTGAGGATATGGAGGAGGAGGCCTAGGCATTGGTGCCTTAGCCTTTTGCACTACCAGTTCTGGTATGTCCACAATGTGATCCCTAGACGGGTTCACTTCCTCTTGAGTCTCTTCCACATTGTCATCAATATAAATCCGCACTTCATCATTTGCTTGCACCATATTGTTCGGGGTCTCATCTTATTCTACCACTTGCTCATCATCCACGAGATTCCTTGACTTGAGGTGGGTGCATCCCCACCTTTCCACTCCTTGTAGTAACGGCCATGATATGTCCCATGTTGTTCCCACCCTTTGGGTTCACCACCGTGACACTTGCTAGTGCCCCCTTAGGACGAGTGTTTAGAACTTGAGAGATTTACCCTATTTTGAACTTCCAAGTTGCGAATTGAAGTGTTGTGTGAGGCTAGGTGGGCATCGGAGTCGGCATTATTCTCCATCATTTGTTTGAACATATTCTCAATTCGTCTCATCTCATTGTTGGAAGAACTTGGACCATGGGAAGGATAAGGAGTCGGGTTACTCGGTTGTTGATACATCGGGGGCCTTTGAAATCCCAACCCCCGATTGCCTTAATTATTGTTCCATCCCCCTTGGTTGTTGCCTCCCAATATCCTTGGTTGTTGCCACTCCAATTGCCTTAGTTATTTCCAGCACTCCAATTTCCTTGATAGTTGTTATTATTCCAATTCCCTTGATTGTCGCCACCATTCCAATCACCTTGGTTGTTATAATTCCAATTACCTTGAGGTCGCCATTGTTGTTGATTCGGGCCTTGAGAGTTGTTTCTTTGCCTTGAAAGTTGTTCACGTAATGCACTTCCTCCTCTTGTTCATTGTAAGATTCATCTTTATCAAACCCACTATCTTCTTGCACATAATTCTCCACACGGTTTTACACTTGTGGACCCTTGGTCCTTCCCCTGTTCACCATCATACTAACTCCCTCCATGGCATTGACTTGCTTAGGATTTTGCACTTGTTGAAGTTGAGCCTTGGCTAATTGATTCATTGTGGTGGTTAACTCGGCAATGGCTTGCCCATGATCATGCAATTCTTTATGTAGGTGAATCACGTTCGGATCACCTTGAGGAACATATGCTCTACTTTGCCATGCCGATGAAGTATCCGCCATTTCATCTAAAATCTCACAAGCTTCCGCATATGGCGTTGTCATGAAATTTCCACCGGCAAGTTGATTGACCACACACTGATTGGTAGTATTGATCCCCCGATAGAAAGTTTGTTGAATCATAGCCTCCGTCATGTCATTATTGGGGAACTCTTTGACCATTGTTCGGTACCTCTCCCATATTTCATGCAACGGATCATTGGGCTCTTGTTTGAATGCTAGAATCTCGTCTCTAAGAGTAGCCATATGCCTGGGAGAAAGGAACTTGGAAATAAATCTCTCCGTCCACTCATCCCATGTATGGATGGGATGGTTTGGCAATCTCTCTAACCATTCCAAGGCTTTCCCCCGTATAGAAAAAGGAAATAGCCTCAACCTTAAAACATCCTCGGAGACATTTGTCTGCTTACTCCCCCAACAAGTGTCCATAAACCCCTTCAAGTGTTTGTATGCATTTTGACTCGAAGCCCCGGTGAATAATCCCCGTTGCTCTATCAATGTGAGCATTACATTTGTGATTTGAAAGTTTCTTGCCCTAATGCAAGGCGGGACTATGGCACTTGCATACCCTTCATTCGGCAACACCCGGCGTGGAGCAACTCTTGGTTGAGGTGGGGGTGGAACTAGGACGTTGTCCTAAGGCGGTCGGCCTCTTCTATTTGCTTGAGGTTCAAGAGGAACCTCTTCAACATGGTCATCTTCAGCGTCCACATCCCCCAAAGGCAAGTTTCCAAGTTGATCATTGTTGGGGGCCATTATTGCACCTACAATTGATTCACAAAAATCAGTAACACGGTAGGAAAAGAAGACAATTCATACACAAAACCAAATATATAGCCAAATACATTTTTAGCTCCGCGACAACGGCGCCAAAAATTGATCTCATCCAAGTTCACACCTCCATTCAAGGTTATGAAATGGTCGATTGCAAAAGTAATACCCAACAAACAGTCAGGGTCGAATTCCACAGGGATCTATACATGGGATTTAGGAGTATAGATTGCAGTGTATGAGTATGAACTATGTCAATTTACACTTCCACAAATTGGTGTTTGTTCTATGTCTATTCTAATCTAAGATGGCAAGATTAAGAAATGAAACTAAGTAATTATTTTTTTGTTGTTTTTCAAATGATATAAAAGGCCTAGTGCTATGACCTTCACCTAGGTGTTTGCCTAACGGGTTGTAAACTTTGAAGCTTGTTTTATTGGTCGGGGTGTATTATAGCTATCAACACTTGAGTACCCAGTCAATACCTCTCGGTCAGAGAGTGATTTTGCCCAATTTGGATTTCTAAAGTCCAAATGGGTATTGAACAAAGCGGATGATACAAAGCTCAAGTCGGGTTTTACTATCTCTAGGTTCAACCATTTAACTGGGACTATCAATCCCTTGATTTACCCAATTTCTTGTTAGCCAAATTTTCCTAGACTAAGTCTCTCTTTCTCGTGTAGAGACCAAGTCAAATAGGCATGAAATAATGTTTGCAATCACTAATTCTACAATTAAAAGCAAGAACAAGGCTAAATAATAAACACCCAACCATAAACAAGCAATAAATCAAGCACCCATTAAGATTACACTCTAGGGTTGGGTCACAACCCTAGTGAAAATCAAGCTACTCATACTTAAGATAGAAGAAATAGAAGTGGGTAAAGAAAACCGTCTACTGTAGCTGCTGATGTCAAAACTTGACCTAAAAAGTTAAACTCTTCTATTTATATAGGGCTAGAATTTTCGGATAAAAATACCCTTTTGTAGGTTCTGCGGCCGCACAATTCCATGTGGGATCCGCACTTTGCTTCAGCTTGACAGGATTGGAAACTTGCGACCGCATAATTCTGAACTGCGGCCGCACTTCTCTCTTTCTGCGGTCCGCACATTTCTGAGTGCCGCCGCACATTACTCTTCTACGAGCCGCAAAAATATGACAGTAGCCGCGTAGCTAATCTTCTGCGGCTGCGGGATAATTGTACGGTCCGCACTTCTGTTGAACTTGAGAGGCAGGTTCTCTGAACTTTTGCTCTTGCCCAGTTTCTGCGGCACACATGTCATGTGCGGACCGCACTTTGCACTTGTCTCTGATAGGAATTACTTCACAATCTGCGGCCGCAGATGATAATCTACGGTCCGCACTTCTGAGCTTCTGTGTCTGTTTTTGTCCTTGATTTCAGATTACTCCTTCTTGAGTTGGATTTCATCTCGGGGGCTCATTTTCCAATATTCCTGCAATTAAGCATATTTCATCAGTTTTTGGAAACACAATTTAATGCTTTTGGACTAAAATGAAAGCTAAAAGGCGCTAATAACTAGTCAAAATCCCCACTTATCAGTAGGTACAGGAAGGTACATGTCGCGGAAGGTAGGTACTGAGGTGTCTAAAAGGCACTTTTTGCATGTATCCGTGCGCGACCGCGCACCTGGGGGGCACTTCGCGCATATGGTCGCACAAAAGGATACGTCAGACGATGCGAAATGTGTGTGGCTGCGCACCTGACCGCGTGTATTCAGCAGTACACTGCCAAACATGCGCGGCCGCGCACGACTTGACCCGACCGCGCAAGTGGCCGCACACAAGTAAGTTTTCTTTTTGCCTTTTAATTTCGCCCCCCCCCCCTTTCAAAACCCCGATTTCTAATTGCTCCTTTCTCCTTCCTCCTACACTAACGAACCTTAAATCACCCTCCCCCTTCTCTCATCTCTTCTCTGTAAGAAAAACAACAGCACACCACCACCCTACTCTCCTCCCTCAGGTATGTGAGATGCTTTCTCTCTCTTTTCTAGCTTTTATTTTGTTTTATTTTGTGTGTTTGTAGCAGATTCTTATTTTTTTTCTTTCTTTTTATGCTCCTTTTCTTGTGGGGTGGAAGTCGAGTTTCGCCAGGGAGACTGAACTTATAGTGGATAGGTGTGACATTGGTGTATGCTTAGTCTAATTAGGGCTAAAATTGTTTTGTGGGAGGTTAGGACCTGTTGTGCATCCTAAGTGTTTGTGAAAATGCCAGAATGTGATTGATGGTGTAATTTTATGACCAAGTGTGTAGGTGAAGTCTGAGTAGCCTCTCTTGGTTCGCCAAGTGATTCATTAGCTAATAGTTGGAGGTTTGTTACAGGTACTATGGCGCTATCCAAGAAAAGAAAAACTGCAGGTGCCTCCACAAGTGGCCACACAGGCACATCCCAGTCACGGGCTTCGGCATCAGCTCGCCCGTATGATCAGAACAAGTTCGTCTCCAGAGAGGGGAATTGATATTGGGTCCCTCCAGAATGACTCCCCCAGAGTGTATGATGAATTGGTCCGGCGAGGCTTGGGGGTATTCTTTGAAGAACTCGACGAAGAAAATTTAATGGTCATTCGGGAATTTTGTGCTAACTGCCCGGAATATGACAACCATGTCTGCACAGTCCAAAAAAAGAGAGTGGACTTCTCTATAGAGGCCATCCGAAGGGCCTACCATTTGCCTGAATATGTGGAGGACCCTGATACAGGTGACTACTATGCCACGTACCGCAGAGAACCACCCATGTGGAACATGTTCTTTGCAACCATTTATGTACTTGGGAAAGAGGTAGTCTAGATAAAGGAGAGGTGCAAATTTCACTGGGTTTCACTTACTTTTGAAGGCAAGTGCTGGCTCTACATCATCAATAACCGCCTGCTGCCTTCAGGAAACACCACTGAGGTGAATGGTCCCCGGGCTGCTCTGATTTGGTATTTTGTCAATGACCACGATTTTGATGTGGCTCAGATCATGCAAGACGAGATGTTCATTCGTTGTCCTGTGCAGAGGTATGGGTTCTTCTTCCCCTCATTAGTCACTCGGTTATGCCGTCAGGCACGGGTACCGAAAAACAAGGCCACAGATGGAAAGGTCAAGCGCGAATAGAAGTTCCGGGCTGATAAAGTTGTAACTAGGAAGGACCTTGTTGGACCTGCTGAGGCGGATAGTGAGGAATCTGATGCGCCTGACGAGGGCAATGAAGTGAATGGTGAGGATGTCGCTGCTTCTCCACCGCTTGAGCAGGGTGTTGGGGAACCTTCAGGTGGTGGTGGGATACGAGAATGAGCGCTTTAGAGCAAGAAATGGCAAGGAAGCGTACTTTCGGCACTAATTTGGGAGCTTGAGTGGACACCCTTGCTACACAGAATGCCAAATCAGAGAAGAAAATCACGGCATAGTTGTGTGCACTTGGTCGGGCTTGTCATCTGGACCCCGACACCGTCTTCGACACGGACTGACTTGTTCAGGGGAGTTTCTCTTCACCTTTGCATGTTTCTTTGTGTGTCATGGGGACATGCCACCATTTAAAGTGTGGGGTGGGGGATATATTTGTATGTTGTATGTATGATAGTGTATTAGTTTTAGTTTTACTTTCGTTAGTTTAGTTTCTTTTTGTTCAGTTAGTACTTAGAAAGAGAAAAAAAAATTGGAAAGAAAAAACCATAAAAAACTTCAAAATTTTTCGATTTTTCCCGACGATGATATCATTCAACGTACTTCTTAGAGGGATGAAAGCCAAAAGAAAACGACAAAAAGATTTTCTTTTGTTAGGTAGTGTATTAATTTCCCCTTGGTTTTTCTTTCTACAACGGTTCTTTTCCAAGGGTTTTGATTGAACCGGATGTAGTTAGTTTTTACTTTTGTTAGGAGTAGGAACCTAGAGCTACAATTTGAACGGTAGGAAATATCTCTTTACTCTATTATGATTTGAGAATAGTGAGTGCTTTAGTTGTGACGATTAGGCTCAGTCTTTGACTCTTTTATAAGTGCCTTAATTTGTATGATCTTAACTTTGCTTAACTTCTTTGACTAGAGTGTCTTGATGAGTCCGATCTTGAGTGAGTTAGGTGCCATGTGTGTGTGAGGTTTTGTGTTATTCTGTGCATTGCATTTAATGTCTAGAACTTGCCTTGTGTGTTTGCAAAATGAAATAGTAGTTTTATTCAGTCTTGAAAGTGATATAGGCGTTTCTTTGTTGAGCCAGTTATATGCTTTTACCCACCTAATTGTTATGTATCTTAGTTAACCCCTTTGAGCCTGTAATCCTGTTTCTTTGGCAACCACAGTACAAGCCTTACCTATTTGTTTGTATTGACCATCTATTTGAACCTTTTCACCTTTTGTGAGCACTTGAATAGTTATGAATTTGTAAAAGTTGAAGTGTGGGGTGTTTGGTTTGGCTTTTGGGTGGAACTAATGAAATAAGGAGAAAGGTTCATGGTTTTGAAAAAGTGAGAGTCACTTGAATTGAAAAAAAAATATATAGTTGTATTGTGTGCAAATATTCAATGATAAGTGGTAACTCTTGATGTAATTGTGCTTAAAGAAGTGGGGGTTAATGTATATTGATGTGAATGTGGAGAAATGGTTTGACATAAGTGTGGGTTTTTGAAAGGTAAATTGTATGTATTAAAGTTCTTAGGGAGGTGTAGTCACTCTTATATCTAAATGTATCCTACCCGTCCCGCAGCTTACATTACAACCAGTTAAAGTCCTACTTGATCATTGACTGAATGAACTCAATTAGTAGAGTAGTACACTAAGGACAAGCCTACGGTTCATCTTTTGTGGCATAAGAATGTTGTTTCTGAGAGTGAGTGAATTCTTTTTATCTTGAGTTCCTAATAGTTCTTAATGTCTGTTTTGTGTGGAACTACTCTCTATTTTTGTGTGAGGGAACTGGATTCATGAAGGAAAGGTAACGCTTGACCTCTGTGTTAGAGTAAGTGAGCGGGTTATAAATAATACGTGGTGCTTTTGAGTTAATTCTTGAGGTTAAGATGTTACAATATTGTGCTTAATCTGTTTTAAAGAGTCTTGATGTGATGAGTCATGAGAATTGTTGAAAAAGGTCTTATTTTAGGTGAAGTGTAGTTTGATTGCTCGAGGACGAGCAATGATTTAAGTGTGTGGTGTTGATGGTGGGCTATAATTATGTATTTTGGCCATTAATTGCACTCTAATTCGCTGCACTTTATTAGTGTTTGAGCTTTAAATGGTATTATTTTGCACCGAGTGTGTGTTTATGCCTTGTAGGAGCGACTCTGAGTTATGATGAGATTTTGGAGCTGATTCGAGCTAGTTTGGAGCTTTGAAGTCTGAGTAAAAGCCCAAAGCTTAAGTTGGGATAGTGTTCGGGGATCAACTAATAATAGTGCACTCAACGGGAGAAACAAGAGTTGCGCACGAGACCCATCCAACGCGCATGTAAAGCAGAACCTGCCAGATGTGCATGGCCATATGCGCGGTCACGGGTCCAGGTGCACGGCCGCGCACGTCCAGTTCCGAAAACTTTTCGCAAGTATGTTTTCGTAATTTCGGAGGCAACTTCTTTTGACCTATATGAATCCTTGCTCGTCTAAAAACAGGGTATCTTGGATTTTTTAGGAACTTTTGGAGAGAAAAAGGAAGAAAAACAATAGAGACGAAAAATACTTTATCTAATTCATACAAAACGAAAGTTTGTTAGATTTTCGAGAATTGTAATGTCTTCTTGTTCTTCTAATACTCTTGTGATGAATAACTTTTCCACTCTGGAGTAATTCCTTTTAGGGTTATTGAGGATGTTGTGAATTGACTATTGTTTTGGGTTTTACTCTTTGTTAATTGCCTGAATTCATTGAATGAGTTATTAATTAAATTGCAAGGCTAATTGTGATTTTACTTTAGTTCAAAGAGGTGTGTTGCTGCAATTTACATTGTGCCATATTGTTTGGTTTGATTTTATGCCTCTCGTAGGTAATCAAAAGAGCTTAGAGAGTTATCAACTAACCTAGTTTAGAAGAATAGTCGAGAGGCATTCTTCAAAAGATCATTCAGTCACTGTATTTGTGCCTATGTTCATAGGACCTATTATTAGGTTGATTAAGGAACTCTTATTCATTCGAAAGAAGAATTTGAAACTCTAAGGTAGTCTAATCATCTGTTTAAATCGAAGGAGTCAATAAAAGTTAAGAGTGAACTTAACATAGAGTTACCCGGAATAATAGTTGATCATCTATCCTGTCACAGCCCTTACTTCTCATCTTGATATTCAATTATTGCAATTTAGTCATTAAATTGTCATTAGTTTCTTACGATCAATAATCTTAATTTTATTAGTAGTCGATAATAACAAAAATCAAAGGTTTATCATCATGGATAGTGTTGAGCTGAAGATTTATTAGAACATTGTTTAAACCAATCCCCGTGGAGACGATTTAATACTATACTATCTTTGACTAGCGAGCCTAAGTTTTATATACCGGTTTTGCGCTCGTCAGCACCTCTGTCAGTGTACTGCTTCACTTGCTCGCTCAAGTGCGCGATGGAAGGTCTCATGCACGGTCGCGCACCTGGTTGAGTCTCCTTCTCAACTCTTCGTTTCTCCCGTTAAGTGCACTATTGTCCGTTAATCCCCGAACAATCCCAACTTAATCCTTGAGCTTTTACTCAGACTTCGAAGCTCCAAAATAGCTCGAATTAGCTCCACAACCTCATCGTAACTCGAAATTGCTTCTACAAGGCATGAAACACACACTCAGTGCAAAATAGTACCATTTAAAGCTCAAACACTAGTAAAGTGCAGCGAATTAGAGTGCAATTAATGGCCAAAATACACAATTATAGCCTACCATCAGAGCCACAACATATTTCTCAAATATGTCTCTAGATATTGCTTTTTATAAGAGGATCAACTATCATTTTTGGGTAGGTATGCATAGTAATGTTATTTCTTTACTTGCCATGATGTCTCTCACATCTATATACTCTCTGAAGAGTAAATTAATTTCACTATAACATAGTGAATAATCTGCAGTTCCCTTCACGTATCTGAAAATTCTCTTCACAGCTTTTCCATGATCTCTTCCAAGATTGGATTGATATCTGTAAACCAGACCTACGGCATAACAAATATCCGGACGAGTACACATCATAGTGTACGTGAAGCTCCGGACAGCACTTGCATACAAAATCCGAGACATGTCTTCCATTATATTTTCAGTCTTTAGACACATTTTAAGGTTTAAAGTTTCACCTCTCTCTATTGAAGTATCCATGAATTTGCAACTATTCATGCGAAAACGCTCCAAAATTTTCTTTATATAAGTTTCTTGAGATAAACTCAATAACTTTTTGGAACGGTCTCTTTGGATCTTAACGCCAAGGATGTAATCTGCCTCACCCATATCTTTTATGTCAACGACTTTGAAAGCCATGACTTGATAGTTTTCAAATTATTTTCGGCCAGTAAGATATCGTCCACGTGAAGAGAAATAATTACAAATACCCCATTGGACTTCTCACACAAATACAATGGTTTTCATTGATCATGGTGAAATCATATGAGATCACCTCCTTGTGAAATCTCAAATACCATTGCCTTGAAGACTGCTTTAGGCCGTAAATAGATCTTTTCAATTTACATGCATTCTTTTCTTGGCCTTTAACGATGAAACATGCAGGTTATTCCATGTAGATTTTCTCGTTTAATTCTCCATTGAGAAAAGTTGTCTTCACGTCCAATTGGTGTAATTTCAGATCAAAACGTGCTATAATAGCCAAAAGTAAGCAAATCGAGGTAAACTTTACAACAGGTGAAAGGTTTCCTCATAATCTATCACAACTTCTTTAGTTAAACCTTTTACCACCAATCGTGCCTTGTAACTTTCTATTGACCCATATGCTTTACATTTAACTTTGAGAACCCATTTATTCCTAATAGCTTTACACCAGGCGAAAGGTCAACTAGATCGTAGACTTGGTCAGTTTTCATGGACTCTAATTCTTCTTTCATTACTTTCATCCACTCATCTTTTCCAGAACTCGATAAGGCCTCAATCACAGAATTTGGCTCATCCACTTCAGTGGGGGATACCAAGAAAACGTAATGTTCAATCTCATAAGTACATTTTAGGTAATTTTTTATTTTGTTTGGTACTCTTTGTAGTTGAAATCAGATTCGTCAGAAGATTTTTTATTTGGGAATGAGAACTCTCACTCCCACTCGGATCAAGAACAAGATCTTGATCAATCTAATTATCAATCCTATCAGAAGACATTTGCTGACTATCTGAGTTCAATATTTCATAAAGACTCTTCATTCTATATCTCACCCTTCTTTGGAAAATTATTTTTCAAAAATATGACATCTCGTGATTCAATCTTAGTAATACTTTCATCCTCTAATTCACTAATGAACAAATACCCTTACAAGTGTTCCAAATATCTTATAAAGATACATTTCTTGCCTTTTGGACCTGATTTACCAAACTTGCCAAAAGAGTCTTTTACATATGCAGCACAACCCCAAGGTTGTAAATCATTTAAATTTGGTATATGACCAGTCCAAAGCTCATAAGGAGTGGAAGAAACTGATTTAGAAGGCACTTTGTTCAATATATAGGTTGCAGTCAATAACGCATCTCCCCAAAAGGAGATAGGTAAATCTGCATGCGCCATCATGGAGCTTATCATGTCCAATATCGTTCTATTCCTCCTTTCCGCTACACCATTTTGTTGAGGTGTGTACGGAATATTTAACTATCTCGTGATGCCCTTTTCATTACACAATTCTTCAGATTATTTTGATAGATATCCACGTCCTCTATCGGTTCTTAAGGTCTTAATTCTTTTATCTAATTGATTCTCAACTTCATTCAAATATCTCTTAAAGCATTAAAGTGCTTTAGATTTATGAGAAATCAAATAGACATAACTAAAGTGCGTGAAATCATCAATAAATGTAATCAAATATAAGCATCAGGTCTTGCCCTTCATTGGACCACAGCTATTAGAATGGATTAATTGCAATGGAAAATCAACTCTCTTAGCCTTTTCAAATGGTTTACGTGTAATATTTCCGGCAAGATAATTTTCGCACATTGGCATTTTAATTTTAGCGAAAGAACCTAAATATCCTTCTTAGCCAATCTATTAATTCGATCTTGCCCTATGTGACCTAACCTTGCATGCCATGTAATAACGTCAATATTATTGCTACTAGAATGACACGACATAATATAATGGTCAACATAGTAGTTTTAAATAAAATAATTATTATTTAAGACAAAGAAACTATCATGTGCGTCCAAAACCATAGAAAACATTCTTTAGAGTACTCTTCATAATATTACTGCTGAAATGAAATCTACACAAGAAGAACAAGTACCAACAATTATAGTACTTCATCTCACTTTTATATTTCTTCTTGTTATGCTGTTTTTCCTCTTGGAATTTGGCAGGTTACTTTTCTTGGAGGATTCATCTTCGGTCTCCTTGCCCTTTCCACCCCTTTTTGCTTAATTATTCTTATGCTTGAAGATTGAAAACTTTTTACCATATGATTCTGTTACGTAGGCACTGGGTATAGTTTTAGCAGCATCAAGCCGCTCATCTTTAAGCTCCATAAAGGCGGACAATATCAGTAAAGGTTTTGATGTTATTATTAGAGGTTATATTAACCTTCAAAATTTCCCAACTATTGGGAAAAGACAGGATCACTCCCTAAAATTGTTGCTCATAAGAGAGAATATGACCAACTTCTTTTTAAGTTGAGCAATCATTTCTAGATTTGTTCTATGTTGGGCAGTATTAACCTCCTTTGGGTGACTCATAACATGGTTTATACCTTCCAGAGCATCTCGCCCTTCCAGTACATACCACATCTTACGGCTCCATATAGTATAATTTTTACCGCTCAACTTATCACCTTAGTTCATATAAGCAATTATATATTTTTAAGCCATAGTCTCTTGTACTTGTAAGAGACAAACATGCAAGTATCACTCATCAATTATGCATGTGATATACACTCAAGCAAATCAATTCCCATAATGACTTCGCATTCAGCGTAGAATCGAAAGGTCACGTAGTTTTCAATCATCATTTACAGTCCAAACGTTTAATCAAAAAGAATTATATTTCTTAGTGTGTATTATATTAATATTTGTAATTAGAATCATACAGATTCTTCAAGTCTTATCCTCTAACAATAATTTGTATACATACCAATGAGAAAAAGATATAACAGAATAGACAAATAAACATATGTTCATAAAATAATTTACAAAATTATATGACATACAAATATTTGTCAGTATTTACAAAAATATCAGCCAAAGTCTTAGCTAGTTTGTCAATAGGAGAAGGTTGATAAAATCGAGACTTAGGACATGTTTTTAGAAGCCATAATTTCTTAATTTTAGCTTCAACGTCCTTTTTCTCCCACTCAGCTTCAAGCGCCTGATTGTATACCCAAAGGTTCTCGTTTGGACCAAAATTATGATAAATATTAGTCAATACATCGCCCAATGACTTGAGAGAGAGAATCTATCAATATATCGAAAGCTCTCAATGTATTGACTAATATATGATAAAGAGAACAGTTCTGCTAGTTTCAACCCAAAAAGCTGAAGATGAATTGGTATAGTAGCAGATAGGTCCATCTTGAACTTTTTAAATTCCTCATATTTTCTTCTTCCATCCCTATGCCGAGCTCTATCATCCCTAAAGATGTTTTGTATCAAACTTGGAACGTCATTCATGACGACTTCAGAATCTGAATCTGAATCGTTACTGAAATAAGTCCTTCGCCGATGCATTCTTCTACTTTGTCTCCTTTCTCGACTTTCAGTACCTCTCCTATTTGGCGTACTTCGAGCCCGTTCCCTTCCAGTCATTTCTGAAATGGGAACAAGGAAACAATTAGAATGGTCATAACCATTAAATGTGACAACATATGTCATAATTATTTGTAGAAGAGAAAATAAGTTCAAGGATTACAATGTGATTTTTATAAGTATTCAACCCTTTTAAGACCACTCAATTATCAACAAAAGAAATGACTAAGACTGAGGTAAATTCTTTCACTATAAGAAATAATTTATAAAAATAAATACAATTAATATAATACACATTAGGAGTTATGATCTCTTTCCTTGTAGTACTCAACTACAAATATAATCTCATAGAGTATATCATATAGCTATGCGGCCGGATTAAAATACTAGAGTCATTTTGATAATGAATACCAGTGCATCGTCATAGCTTTAGACCATAATTACGGCTAAACAAATTGCAGTCAATAATAAATTAATTACCATGGTCTATACAACTTTGCATATGGGAAAGAAACCACTTTTGTTCTCTTTGTCAAGTTTTTTTTTTACTCTTATATATATATTGAACGGCCAAAAAAATATGTTCAAGTTTGTTGTACTATAAATATTTCTGTTCTTCAAAGTTTTGTATTTTGCAATGACATACTTCGGGTTCACATCTCAAGAAACAATAATCACATTCATATGTAAAAGCACTGCAATATCTATGGAGCCCATTCTTCTATTTTTATGAATCCATGTAAAAGTTTAAAAAAAAATTAATTAATTTAGATCTCCGTCCACAAATTCAATCAACTACAGAAGTTAGATGACCATTACAGTGAATAAAATGTGACGATGGGTCATTAAGAACAATCAGAAGCCTCAATCTCACTTATGTCACTAATGCCTTCGAGAAGATTAGTGTAACAAAAAAATATCAGCATCGTGACAAATTGGTGATACTACACCAACACCTAGTAGCAATAGCCATTTTTTGTGTAAGAGAATTCTATGGATTCATATCCTTTTTTTTTCTTCTTCAATCTTTATAATAGTCTCTAAGTTCACATAAAATCTTTAAAAGTATGTTATTGTTTAAGACTTAAGCTCTAAGCAACAAAATTCTTGATTTTATTTCTAAGGCTACATAGAGCCACACCAACACTGTTCGTTTAAGCCGAAACTATTCGACAAACAACAACAATCATTGATGGACTTGATCAAATCCACACACGGATTAAAGCAAACAACAACACCTTAATAAATTAATAAGATTCTTACAAACATCATAAACAACGGACACAAGAGTCCGATCACGATTCTCTTATTAACAGTGAATATCGTTAATATTGTCAAGTAAATTTGATCAATTATTACTGTAACATTTATTCTACGCAGATTTTCCATCCAATCTTTTCAGTCACAGTCTAAGAATCAAATAAATCTTATGCTCTGATACCAATGAATGAATAAATCGTGGAGCGAGAACAAGGAATTGTGTACCTATTTGACGCAGCGGAGATCGATGAACTCACTACCAAAAAAATTACTCCAAGTCGGACTTCGATTCACTAGGAAACGAAGTTTATTCTTCACGAACTAAATGTCTCACCATCTTTTGTGTGTATTTAGAGATAATCAGAAGAGAAGGATTTTTGGTTCAGAAGAATCAAACCGAAAGGAGTGATTTTTCTTTTCTGAACCTCTTTATATTAACCGTGATTATGGTAACCTCCTTAAAATCTATATCTTATAAATAGGTATTGGACTGGGTCTGCCCACATAAAGCGACCTAAGATCCAATATCCAACAATTACACTTTTTGACATATAATTACATGCACTTAGTGATAATCCGAATTCAAATATTAGTATTTGCATAAAAAAATTGCGGATTTCAAACTTGTGGCACTGCTTAATAATTTTTGTTCTATTAGCTTTTTGATAATTTTTCTGCAGAAAATCGTTTATATGCATAATCTACGTATCATTATTGAACTCATAAGTTAAAAAATTGACACAAGTTGACCAAAAGAGAGAGAGAGAGAGAGAGAGAGAGAGAGAGAGAGAGAGCGCATAGAATTTTTGGAAAATGACTTTGCTCCTTCCTCATGCTAGAAGAAATTAAAGAAAAAATTATTCTTGAGGAAAATATTTTTTAAAAGATTTAAATCAAATTGGAAATGTTATTCTCCATACCACTCCCTAAATATATAGAAAAGTATCGAATTTTTTAGATGAATAAGAATTTGTAGTCAATTGAACTGAAATAAAAGGAGTATAAATAAATTAGGCAAAATAGCCTCCGGGTCACTTAAACTTATACCCATTTGTCAATCCGGTAAATGAACTTATAAGTTTCCAATTTGAACACTTGTACTTGATGGAATGAATACCAATAAACACCTCCAACTGAGCGTGTTACTCAATCGATATGACCGACTAACACATCATATTCTTAACATATTATTGTTTGACATTTGACATGTGTAATTTGTAGGTCCCAATATCTTTTTAACAATTTATTAAAAAAATTAAAACCTTTTCCTTTCTTTTCTTCTTCTTCACCATGGCAGTACCAGCACTACATGTTTCATCCACCATGAACAGTGAACACAGAACACCACCCTCATCCACTCTAAAATCCCCTAAATCTGTAATGAACACCATCCTTCTTACTCTAAAACTCCCAAATGAATAAAAAAAGTAAAAAGAACACAAACAAAATCAGTAAAATCTAAAAACTCCAGACGAATCAGTAAAAAGAACTATCTTCCATTATCTTCTCCAAAATTATCTTTGAAAATTCCCAACATCCTCCAATTCTAATTCTACTTCTTCCTTTTACGTTTTCTGAACAGAAATTTTAGAGAGAGATTCAAAATCTCTGAAAACTTCGATTGAAATTTTGTTCTTTAAATTTTTTCTAACCAGCATTTTCCTCTTTGAATTGTGGTCATGTCAGGTTTGTTAAAAAGTAGTTGGGGGGGGGGGGAGTGAAATCAAAACTGTTACATTCATGCACCTCTGTATCGTGGTCTGCACGTATTTGAGCCACATTATTTAAATAGTTTGCAAATGTTCAAATGAGAAACTTGTAAGTTTAGTTACCGGACTGATAAATGGGTACAAGTTTAGGTAGCCGAGAGACCATTTTGCCAATAAATTATAAGTGTGTTGTGTTAGTGTCGCGACCTAAAATCCCTCTGAAGGAGTCGTGATGACACCTAGTCTCTAAATTAGGTAAGCCTAGCATTAACAGAAATAACATTGACATTCACTAGCTTCAGATTAGATAACTCTGAACAATTACAATTCCCAAAACCGGTAGTACAAGCCATAAGCCGTTCTAGGAGTAGTTATACATAATAAATACATCACTGTTCCAGGACAAAAAGGAACCAATGGAAATAAATACAAATGAGTGACTCCGAGGCCTGCGAACGCAGCAGCAGGTTTACCTTGAGTCACCATCGCGACGATCCACACAGCTACTATCGATCAAATACCTGGGTCTATACAAAAAAAGTACAGAAGTGTAGTATGAGCACACCACAACGGTGCCCAGTAAGTATCAAGACTAACCTCGATAGAGTAGTGACAAGGGACAGTCAAGACACCTACTGGTCCAATAAATTGAACATGATATATTAACAAACTAACAATGGTACAGACAACAAAGTAATACCAATAACGGGGAGAAATCATACTACAAACAGGAGAGACAATTAAAGGGAAACACGGAGGGTAACGTAAGATAACCAAGTAAATTAACACCAACATAGCTGGGACACAGACAAGTAAAAATGTGCTCAAATTAGGAAGGCGATGTTAACTCAATCAATTACAACATTTCTGATACACAATTCCAACCATCTCAAAACTCGATGTCTCATATCATAACCTCAATTTCCAAACCTTTAGCACACACGGCACCTTGTGCCCACATATTTCTATCTCACTTTGCACAACGTCATCCTCATGCTACTCAGTACATAGGGTCCATAACCAATGCAATTAAGATGTTCAAGGAGTCTCATTTATATATCATAACGTAAATTACAGTTTCTAAACCAATTAGGAAATCATCAAGAAAAGATGAAGTTATTTTTAAAAATCATTTGAATAAAGGTAATACCCTTTTCAAATAAAATACAACGTCGAATGAATTATTACCTTTAATATAGGATTTAATAAATTAAAATTAGTAGAAATTTCTTTTTAAGTAAAATTTGATCTCAAACGGTTAAGGAGAACTTAGTTGAGAAACTAATTGAAGTAAAATATAACAATTATTGGAATTTGAAGTATTGAAATGTGTATAATTTGAAGTATTGAAATGTGTGTGTGTGTGTATATATATATATATATATATATATATATATACGGCAAGTTCAAATTCAAAAGTCATATGAAGCAGCATAGTATAAATTCCTTTACTTTAAATCACTATGTTACTAACAACTTAGCAGGACAGGAGGAAATGATTCAACGTGATAAATTTACTTTGGAAATTGATAACTTGCAGAAATAAATACATAACTCAAGGGTCTTATCGGTATTCAGCTATAACCAATCCCTAAGTGAGAGGTAAAACTACCGAATAATTTACACAGTCAGAGAGGAGTACATAAGTACATATATTGATGCGGCGCGCATCCCGATCCCACCAATCCTCCCTTATTTCTCCGTAGCATTTACACTAAAAGCAAATAGTATATATATGTTGTGGCGTGCAAACCCGATCCCACCATATCAGTAACAACATGATCATTCACTCTTATTACTCCTTGTTGCGGCGTGCAACCCGATCCCACCAGTCCACCCTTATTACTCCTCAATATATCACCTTTATTCCTCCTATTGCAGCGTGCAACCCGATGCCACCTGTCCACCCTTGTTACTCCTTGTTGCGGCGTGCAACCCGATCCCACCAGACAATATCAATTCTCCCTTATTCCTCCTCAACATATCAACAACCAGACATAGTTTAAATCAACAACAACAATTCAACAACCAAGTACAAGAATTTCTACCACCAAGAGTATGAGTACACGGTAACAAGAGAATCACGGAAAAATCGAGAAGCACAACAACCTTTGCAAAAGCAACAAGACATGTAAGGCACGTGATAACTACATATGCAACCACAACTATTTGGACACGTAGCACATATATGCACGGGGTCGTAGAAGAATTCACAATTAAGAAATAACAAAACAATAAGGAGGACAATCACTTCAATTAAGGCAAATAAGGGCCAAGCAACAAGTAAGAGTTAGAGGAAAGCTAACAACGTCGTATAGAGCATGTAGAGGCAAAACTAGCAATTAGGAAACCCAATCACATCGGAAAACTTCCCACTTAATGAATATAAGGACCTAAGAACCCTAAAGGAAAATTTCCACAAATAAGTCTGAGCACGCACTCGTCACCTCGCATGCACGGGCTACAATCATATAGGACTCAAATCCTAAGGGAAAGTCCCTCGCACAAGGTTAGGCAAGATACTTACCTCAATCCGGCCAATTCAATATTCAAATTAGCTTTTCCTTTACCAATTCATCAACGCTCGGCTCAATCTAGCCAAAAACGACTTAAATACATCTAACAATGCAAGAGAAAATAATTTCAATTAACAAGGCTATGATTCTTATCCAATTTGCAAAAAGTAAACTCCCCGGGCCCGCACCTCGGAACCTGACAAAATTTACAAAAACCGAATACCCATTCCGATATGAGTTCACCCATACAAAAATTATCAAATTCCGATACCATTTGGTCCTTCAATCATCATTTTACATTTTCGAAAGATTTTACAACTTTTCCCCAAATTTTCCTTTAGATTCTCATAAATTTGATGTTAAATCTAAGATATAATCACAAAATATAGTTAAAAATTGATTAGAGACACTTACCCAATGATTTGGTATGAAAATCCTCTCTCAAAATCGCCTCACCTCGAAGCTAGGGTTCAAAATATGGAAAAATGAAGCTAAGATTCGGATTGCCCAGCTTTTAGCAGGCTACAAAATATCGCATTTGCGACACTGGGTTCGCAAATGCGAACTCGCAAAAGCGAAGAAATCTTCGCAAATAAGAAACCTGGATTTACCCTGTCAACATCGCAACTGCGATGAAAAACTTCGCAAATGTGAAGGGCCTTCGCAAAAGCGGCCCAACACTTCGCAAATGCGAACCTCCCCTGCCTAGATCGTTTTTCGCGTTTGCGAGACTTTTCGCAAATGCGATCCAATGTCCGCAAAAGCGGTGGTCGCAAATGCGACCCATAACTCGCAAATGCAAGATCAGACTGCAGCAAATCAGAAATTCCTTCCAAACACTCCGAAACGCGTTCGAAACTCATCCGAGCCCTCGGGGATCCAAACCAAACACCCACACAAGTCTGAACACATAACACGAACTCGCTCGCGCGATCGGAAAATCAAAATAACCTCTAGAACCACGAATCGGATGCCAAAACGCATGAAAATCATATGAACTTCAAGAACTTCTAGAATTGCAACCAAGCGTCCGAACCATATCAAATCAACTCCAAACGACACCAAATTTTGCAGGCAAGTGCCAAACGACATAACGGAGTTGTTCCAACTTTCAGAATCGCATTCCGACCTCGATAACACAAAAGTCAACTATGGGTCAAACTTCTCCATTTTCCAGACTTCAACTTTTCCAACTTTCGCCGAAATGCCTCAAATTACTCTACGGGCCTCCAAATTCGAAACCGGACGCACTCCTACGTCCAAAATCACCATACGAAGCTACTGACATCATCCAAAACTCATTCCGGAGTCGTTTACTCAAAAGTCAAATTCCGGTCAAATTCTCACCGCTTTAGCTTCCAAAACTAGATTCCTTCTTCCAATTCGACTCCGATTCATCCGGAAACAGAATCCAACCATGCACGCAAGTCGTTACACATAATATGAAGATGCTCGTGACCTCAAACTGCTGAACCGGACGCAATCGCTCAAAATGACCAGTCGGGTCGTTACAGTTAGTGAAGCAAAAGAAAGCTAGCAATTTCATAAATATAATCGACTAAAATGACAGAACTAGAGTGAAAATAAAATTTTGTCTGAATTGAGGTATAGTATGGTTATTTTACACCTAGGCTCTTAACGGTGGAGTTTGACTGACATCTGGACTATAAATTTGGGGGAAAACGATTTTCGTCAAAAGAACAGAAAAAGGGTGAAAAACCAGACCCAAAAGAGCTCACACACTGAGTTCAAAATCAAAAGAGCTAAGTCAGTAAAAATGTCTACTCTTCAACATGCAGCTTCAGGGGCTGCAGGTTTTTGCTCGAGGCAGCAAAAGCCACAACCCGATCTCCCAAAGCAGCATCTTCTTCTGTTTCCAAGAATAAGGCTGCTGCTACAACCTCGAAATCGTCGACCTCAGCAGGGAAGCAGGGTCGTTCTCCTTCAGCTCGACCCACTGGTATTTTAAAGGTAACCCCTGTTTCTCCCACACTTCATAGCTTTCTTGGAGTTTCTGAGACTTCTCGGGGCGATGCTGTCAAGAAAATCTGGGATTACATCAAACTCCACAATCTTCAGGTACCCTTTTTTCTCTAGATATACTATTTGAGTATATTTACTCTTCGATTAACTCTAGAATTTTATATGGCGTTGTTTGACTAGACATATATTTTAGGAAAAGAAATTTTTTTTTTTTTTTTTTTACACATGGGTGAAATATATATAGTACTACTAGTATAATTTCTCAAAAGTACCAGTGGTGCTCGACATGCTATGCCAATTCCTGTAAGACAAGCTGTTAAGGTTAGTGAGAAGGTTAAGATTAAAGAGTTTCCAAATGTAGTAAGGTGTCTATCTTTTCGGAGCAGCTCAACGACGAAGAAGTGTCATATTAAATAGAAATGATATGTACTAGTGTTACTCCCTGGGGGTATTGCAGTAATAATATTGCTGGTGTTGGAGCTAAAAGGTTGCTGTTTGGCCTCAAGAATGCTCCGTTTGATATTACATTTTGGCACTCTTTTAGTTCCTCTAAGGATTTCAAATCTGTTGAATTTTGTGCTTTCTCCGGTATGAAATGTGTGCATGCTGAGCCTCTAGGTTTATGATATCCTAACCTATTTGAACTTGAACCATCAAAAGTACCTTTGGTTGTGCCCAGAAGGCAGTTTATTTCCCTTGGTAGCACTTAGGCATTGGAATAGTCTGAAGTAATATGACTTGCAAAGCAAGGTTGAGCAGCTGACTGTCATCACAGATAGAAATAAAACTATAGCTGTGAATATGCTGGTGAATGTATGACAATATTAAGCAGGGGCGAATTCGTAAGGGAGATTATGGGGCACGTGAACCCATGGTCTCTCCGCAAAATTAAATATTTTATGTACATATTCTTTAAAATTGATATAATATTAACTTTGGCAACCATGCTCCAAGAAGGCTGAATGATGTACTTGGTTGAAGGTTGAGTTATTTACCAATAGGAATAGGGATCAATTTCCATATAATATATTTTTTCCTCCTTTTTATAGTAGTGAACCCATGTACTAAAAATCCTAGATGCGCCTCTGATATTAAGACATGAAAACTCCAGGTCTCTGTTTCCTGTCATAAATTAGTTCAAGCCTGCTAGGCTGAAGAGGAAACAAACCTGTTTAAGGAACAAAATAGATACTGAGTTGTGCCAAGTCTCCCATTGTTTTTGTTAACTGGCTCAGAACATTTTTTGTCAGCCTTTCCCGGCCCATTATGAGAAATTCATTATCTACGGACTCATTGTTCTTTATTGCTGTTGATCTCATTATCTCCTGTCAACATCACCTGGTTTAAATCTTCTTCTCTATCAATCGTGCTAGTTTAAACATTTCTTTATCCCCTTCTCGTGTTCCTAGCTTTTGATACATGGCATCTAGGGCTTCCCCTCCAGCTTTACTAATAGCCTTCTTAGCTTCGCTCATAGCTCTCTTATACTCTTTAACTTTTTTTCTGTAGTGAGAGTGCTAAAATAGGACTACTCTTTTTCTTTTCTTTGATAAGTGAATGGGAGATAAAGTCGCTACCTAGCAAATGCTTTAGATGACTCCATCCAAACCAGTTACAGAACTAATATTG
This sequence comes from Nicotiana attenuata, assembly GCF_001879085.1. Classification (NCBI taxonomy): domain Eukaryota; kingdom Viridiplantae; phylum Streptophyta; class Magnoliopsida; order Solanales; family Solanaceae; genus Nicotiana; species Nicotiana attenuata. The sequence goes on along the minus strand of NW_017671140.1, from coordinate 247,232 downwards.
AAAATATGCATCTTTTGCCTTTGCCAGATGTCTATTCTATTGCTATGTGCATAATAAAGGGAAATAATGCTTAGAGTTCTCCGGAGGTTAATTGCTGATTGCTGATTGCTTTTCCCCATTGGAATAATATTTCTTCTGTCTTTATTTGACAAATAGCAAAGCATTTCTTGCTTTTAGAGCTGTAGTACACATAGTACACAGACTCGTAGTATCATCTCTCGAAAATTCTCAATTTTCCTCTGCCTGCAGGACCCCATGAATAAGAGGGAAATCAATTGCGATCACAAGCTCAAAACACTATTTGGAGGGAAGGACAAAGTGGGGTTTCTAGAGATTTCCAGGTTGCTGTCTGCTCATTTCGTGAAGCCTAACTGAAGTAGTCGTGAAATCATCCATGCTTGACTCTTGATATTGTACATAAACTACTTTGCCTTTTGACATTAAACTCTGATTTGCAACTTGTGTGCTTAGTTTGCTAGATGGACATCTTGTAAAAAGTAAAGTAGGAAGAAGCAGAAAGAGTAGCGGCTCATAAACAATGTATGTTCATTTCTTACTTCAGTGAAATGTAATGAATGTTTTTCCTGTATCTTCCATTGCATACATAAGTGACAGTTAATGAAACATGATAACAAAGAATTTTCAACAGCTCATAGAAAGTTATGACTTTCGTCAATCTTACTGCTGATTAAGATTGGAAAGCATAATAACAAGCAATCAAGCATAGGGGTAATTCATAACAGCCTTTAGGAAGATCTCATTAATTGGCTCACAATGTGATTACGAACGATACTCTCCATTTGCCACAAATAATGCATTTTGTGAACAATGTTATCCATTTGTCACAAACAATAGGGTAAATTTGCTGTATATTTACCATGAACTTTACAGTCAGACAAGCAGGTGTCGGATCCATTGTTCGACAACAGCAGGAGAACCATACCATGGTCTAGTAGCATCATCAGAACCAACAGGGGAATGGTAAACTCCATCCAGAGTGATATTAAGTGCACCTTTCAGATGAGCTGAAACTTCTGGTACAACTCCATCACCCCAGACATCTGCCTGGCCGCAAACCTGACAGATTACCAGATTGTTAGATTACTTAGATAGCAGATACTATGTGCTCGTGTATTACTGAAACTAAATAAAATATAGACTGGTAAATTGAGCAATATTGAACTCAAGGGCGCTTGTGTGGTATAAACCTGCTTGTAGCCTTGACCAACAAACCGTGCACGGAAAGTGGAAGCTGTTTCTGGATTTGTGTTGCTTACAGCAGCAACCTCTGACGTTGGCTGGTCAACACTAGCTTCCAAATCAGAACTGTATGTTGAACTTGAACCAAGGAAACGAGACCCTTGAATATACCTATACAAGTGAATCCATTAAAGTTTTACTCAGCAAGGCTCTAAGGTAAGAAATAATTCCTAATCCCAGAAGATACGAAAAACGCTAGGGAATTTCATCCCATCTGTCTAAACTTTGCTAGCGAATATCTGCGCTGATAGGATTTAGCATGTATCGAATAGTTAAGGTGCATGCAAACTAGTACGGCCACCAACCGTTATAAAAAAGTTAAGAAATAATTCCTTAGACAACATCCATGTTTTATTTTAATATTTTTTCTAATACACATGAAAAATTGTAGATAGTTTTAGCTTCTTGAGAATTATATCCGACCTTGTTCAGTACAATTTAAGTGCAGTCTATATGTCAATAAGCAAACCAAGCAGGAAGCAACCCTCAAGCAAGGTAGTACTCATTCCCACGGTTTTTGGGTGCTTCATTGTTAAAATGCATGCGCAACTGGGCAATGTTATATTACTTCATCTCTTTATTGTTGTGTGCTGACACTCTTTGCAGATTATACAGAGCACAGACTCAGTCAACTCCTTCAACAGGCTAATCCTACAGCTTCAAAAAGAAGACTGCAACACCTAATCAGCATTTGGATAGGAGCTTCCACAAATTCTTCTGTAATCAAGTGTGTACTTTGGTTGTAATGCTGTAGCCTGTAGGAAGACAGTTTCTGCTAGTAAATGCTCCCTAGTCGCTATTATACCATAATATGTCGCATTTTATTAGATTTTGCAGCATTGAAATCTATGCAGTATATACTATATACCCTCCCAGATGGGATTGTTCCGCTGTTGTTAGAGAACATGAGCTGAACAAATTAAAGGAAACCCTTTCCAAAATCAAGCTAAAAGGTGAGTTCTATCTATTTGCAAAGCACAACTGTAATGAGTGAAGAAACTTTAATACATCCTATCTATAAAAAAAAACTTTAATATATCCCTTTTTTGGATAATTAGAAACTTCAATACATCATTATTTACTGCCGTAATTACTATTGCAAATAAAGCAGACAGTTAAGTTTGTTCAACAATCCCTTTCACTATCATTGGTCATTAAAAGAACTAAATGAAGTAAATGCGTCATTGCAGTGAAAACATCATTCACAAGAAGTACCAGAAATCAAGCACATGAACAGAACACCAAAATTTGATATTACCTCCCTGCTATACATACATATCTAAGTTGTGGAGAATAGACAGCTTTTGCACAATGTTCTTCAACGTAATACAAGAGGCCTCTTGTTTGGTCAATTACTCCTGGCAAACCTTTAGGTGGTGGCCTAATGAAACCAAATAATACCAGTGTTAGACTTATGCAGAACAATCTCCCTAAGATATTCCATCTATTAAATCTAGTAGTAATAGTTGCATAGATATGATGAATGAATGAATTTATACATACAGATGGGGGGTTCCTAGAGTCAGTAACAAGGAAACATCTGAGAAGCCAAATTCCTGCAAATAGACACGTGCGAGCCATCCTCCAGCTGAATGCCCAATAAAAGATAAAGTTCCATTCCCACCTACAACAAATGTAGCCTGATTATGGGACTGCAGCATGTCCTGTTAAGTAAAGAGGGTTGTGTAGGTCAATCAAGGATTGGTGGTCATATGTATAGAATGTGTAAAATAAATCGCCAACAACTATTATAGCTATAGGAAGTGCATAGAAAGCTGGAGTTTTATCCTAGGAAAATGAAGTAGAGAAAAGTAAGGACGTGGCAATAAGGTTAACCAAAATCAAGTATTTTCTTGGGGTGAAGTATGTTTGGACTTGCGGCGACCTTGAATGTGCAGATAGGACAGAGAATAGTGCCTAATGTTCAATGTCAGAATGCGCAAATTTGGTCTAAATCAGTGATCAAGTCGGAGAATACATTCATCTAAACAAGCTGGAATGCCAGAATACATATCATGTTTGTATTGAGAGATGTACTATATACTACATAAATGAAATAACAAGACCATAACCAGTCTACAAGTAAGTTTAAGTTAATGATTATTAATTGCAGTTACAGATCCAGCATATAGAAAGAGACAGTAAAATGACTTATCGTGACCATATACACATGTTATTAGATTGTGTGAAAATGTGTAGCCTAACAAGCAGGCACAACAAGGAATTGAAGATTTACTTGGACTACAATGTACATGATGCTAGGGGTCAACACTTTGCAAGCAAGAAGGTCTGTCAAGGCATTTGAAAGGAAAGTAGACCAAATGTGAAAATAGATAAGGAAAAGAACAGAAGGAAAGCGAATTAAATGAAGAACCTTGAGCCAATTCTTTTGCTTCACTGACTGCTTCATCAATTCTTTTGAGGTACCTGGCCAAATTTTTTCCTTAATGTATAAGAGAATATGGCTTGATAGCTGCTAAGCATAAAAATTTGTAAGGATTATTACCAATCAAGCACCGGACGAGGACGAAGAGTGCCACGCCAATAATTTGAGTCCAATAAACCAGCAGCATTCCTCAGCCAATCAATTCTTGAAACTTTTGCTATTGCTGTTGGTACTCCATACTCTTTCAATATAAGAGCCAACTTCTCATAGTCATTTGAGTTGTTCCCTAAACCCTGAAGAAGATAACAAATGATATACCCAATTATCAGTTACCGCAAAAGGTATCTCCTTACCCATGGCTCAAGTCTGAATAATACTCTACAACCTGTCCCTCCCCAGGGGCGAAGCTACACTTGACCACCCTTCGTCAGAAAATTATACTGCTCTATAGGTAAAATATTAGGTTTTAAATGTATATAACATATGTTGAACACCCTTTGTTTTTTTTTTTTTAATGTCTTTCAAGTTTGAACACCTAGAGAAAATTCCTGGCTCGCCACTGCTCCTCACATTAAAGGAATAAAAAGAATCCGAGAAGGCTGATATAGCACAAATTCAACATAGTAACAAATAGATAGTCAATATAATTGATTAGATTTACACAGTTAAAGACCAAGCTTTTACTCAAAATTTGGAGTTCCTGTAACTTTGGAACTCAATTTTCCAAGAAACTGGGATAATAGCAACAACATTGGATTCCTAGGGAGGAAATAAAATATACAGACAAAAAGGGTGAGAATGAGAATGTAGAAAGGGATGCAAACCGGAAGAATAACAGCAGGGCGAATGGGGGAAGAAGTGGTTGTTGTTGGCAAGTCAGTAGCTTGAGAAATAGCAGAACAGCGTTTTGGAGTAGCATTAATGAATGTGTACGGTGAAATGGAAGATGACCATGTTACAGCCATAGCCATCTTCCCCCACTTGGCTTCTTCAGCCCACAAACGTTTTAACCGCTTTATTTGTGCAGTTTTGTGGTCCTCATTTTCCCACGGTTGTTTCTTGCTTCAAACTTGATAGGCCTGTGAGTCTGCTATATTATACTACTACTTCAATTATACTTTTATATCTGAGTTTAACTTTGTGCACACAGAAGAAGATGACACCATCAAATTAAACTGACACTTAACAACATAGAGTAATTGTGTATTGTCATTGTCAGCCTAATTTTCTAATTTAGACAATAAAGTAAATGATGTAACTTTTTTATATACTACTATTGTATAAAACATCATGAACTCTAAAGTATGTAAGTTAAATTCAAAATAAAGAAACCAAAGTTTGACGTTAGCTATTCGAGAAAATGACGAATGATGGTCCCTTATGTTTTTGAGATAGGTTCAAAATAGACTCTTAAATATTATTTGAGTAATTCTGGTCTTTAAATTTGTCAAAAGTATATATTCTTTTCTCCTTTAAATATTTAACAACTCTTTCCGTTAGATTTAATAAAGGAGATTTTGGAAAAAAAGATTAATGTGAACTCACAATTGAAAGTGTAGTTTTTGCTATTTTTTTTTTTATTTCTTTTTTTATGTCTGGTGTAGTTCTTAAGTGCACTTTCTGCTATTTTTGGTCCATTTTCAATGTTTTATGTAGTTTTTGCTGTTACAAATTTTGGGATTTGACAGAATTTTCTCGATTTTCTGGTTAATTTTATAACAGTCCCATTAAATATAACATTAGAATTTAGACATAACCAAAAGTGCTCACTTTTCTCAAACTTAAAGGACTGAAACTGTTGAAAATATATTTAAGGTAGTTTTTTGAATCTACTCCAAACATAAGGGACTCTTTTGTCATTTTCTCTTATTTTCCGGGAAGAATACAAACCCACTTTATACCCGACCCATTAATCTGTGGAGCGGAACAAGTTTCCCTCAATATTCTTTGTTTAGGCGGTACCAAAATTCTCAATTTTCTTCCTGCTTTTCTGGCTTCATTGATTCTTCATTTTTTCTATTAAAAAAGGCGTCGGTTTTTAGGCTTTTTTACTTCATTTTTTTTATCAGTCATGGCGACGTTGGTACGATCAGTTGCCCGTAGTTTGAGGAGAAAGAACTTGTCCTCAATGTATTGCCCCACCTCCACATTGCACTCTCACGCCACCAGTTTTGGTCAGTTTTATCCTTATTCTCTTGCATATAGAATTCAATTTTTTTGTTCAATTCTCATATATACTATTGTTTATTTACTGTTAATGATGATGATTTGGGTTGAGCTAAATGTAAGGAATGATGATTCATATCACCCAACCCATCTTGTTCGAAACTGAGGCGTGTAGTTGTTGTTGTTGTATTGTTTATTTACTGTTGAATTTTGTGTATGCATATTTACATCTTCTATAATTTCTGTGGTTGTATGTGGGTGCATTATAAGGAGTATTCTTATTTTCAAATGAATGTTACTGCGCAACTTGCTTATGCTTTCATCTAACTATGGAATCAAGACCCATATGAACTAGTGTTGGTGGGTTTTTATTGAGAAGGCGACTTTTTAGCCATAATGGTTTTTGAACTTAGAAGAAGAGAACATTTTTGGATGTATTGTTTTTGAGCATAGACAAAGCATTCTCTTTTCTTTGGTTTTTCTTTTTCAACCTTTTGGGTGGGAAACATGAGTTTTTGCAGCTTTCTGCTGTTTGAGCTAGCCATTTCTTGAAGTTGATGACTAATATCTTTGGTAAACCGCTTATTTTATCACTTTTGGGAAGCACATGTAAACGGTAAAAAATATTTGGATGATTCTTGCATTATAGGATGACCAAAATTTAGCATTTTTTAAACCATGATTAGCGAATAGATCATCAAACTTTCAAGACACAAGGCAGAAATACAAGATAAAATTAAAAGAAATAGGAATGGAAGAAGGTTAACCTCCTTCCTGCTACCCCTTAAGGAGATATTGCTAAACAGAGAGATTGATGACTGTGCGGAAGGTGGTCTGTTCTCCTCCCCGTGTCCCTACTAAAGGTGAAGGGGTTATCAGGTAATGGGGTTCTGTTGCATAAATAAATTTCCCAATCTTTCCATTGGTTGGTTGAAACAATCCCATGCCGGCATTACTTTGTTTGAGATTTATATTTGTGTTTATGGTATAGTTAGGAATCTCAAGGTTTGCGTTCCAGGTTTTAAGGAAGTACCAGAAGAAGAAAAGAGCAAGATGGTTGGGAATGTCTTTACCAGTGTTGCTTCAAACTATGATCTCATGAATGATCTAATGAGTTGTGGACTGCATCGTTTGTGGAAGGACAGGTTAGATCCCCACCCCGAAGACAGGAAAAGTATCAGATTTGAAATGGAAACATTTCCTGATTATATCTTTGTTTCCTTTGTTCTTTGTTTCTTGCCAGATTGGTTTCGAAGTTGAATCCATTTCCGGGAATGAAGCATCTTGATGTGGCTGGTGGAACAGGTGATGCTTTTGGTGTTGAACATTGATCTGTGCTATGTGATTATGTAAAGCTTGGATTTAAAAGAATGAAAGCACCATTGATTGGTGATACTAGTGAACAAAAATGCTTTTAGCAGATCAGGAGAGGGTAGAAGTAAAAAAGTTTGTCTTTGAAAATTTCTATTTTAATTTCAAATGGAGGAGCGTTGCAAAAAGATCTCCATTTTATTTGCACCTTCGTCAGCTAACTATCTAGCTAGAATTTCTTGTCTTTATGGAGGTAAAGAACAGAATTATAAACTTTGAACCCTGGAGCTGTCTGTCCATGTTTTCCGTTGTTTCAACCTGAATTAAGTACTTGGTCCAATACTTCTATAAGTCTTTCTTTTATGTATTTTCTTTTTTTAGAAATCTTTTTCGATCTATGTCTCTCGAGATCCGTGTAGACTTAGAGAAAGATAGGGCATAGTGAAGGAAAAAGATCTATATAAGCGAGGCCTATTAGTTGAGAATATGTTTTAGTTATGTTAGGACTTTTACTTTACGTCTTATGCTTTTGTAGGAGTGGTTTAGCCTTTCGGAGATTTATATGTTAGTCGAAATATAAAGAACTTTTATTATTACTATTATTATTATTATAATTTTTCTGTGTAATACTGGCATGAGATGAATTTATAAAGTAATATGGTCAGCGAGAATTCATATAGCCGACCACAACTTGTTCGGGATTGAGGCTTAGTTGTTGTTGTCGTTGTTGTTTTACATCTATGTTGTCTCTAGTATCCTTTTTTTTTGGGGGGAGGGGGGAGGGGGGGGGTGTGGTGTTTAAGGGGAGGGAGAGATAAGTCTTAATAAGCAATCAAAGCCAAACGATCCATTTTTTTTTGAACTTTGTTATCGATGACTGAACTTGTGATTGGCTGAATTACATTCATTTGCATCTGCAGTGAATTACGTAAATACCCACTGGCATGCTCAATTATTTGGGTTGGTTTTAGCTTGGATGTTTAGGTGATGGGATTTAGCATTTTATGGTTCATTCTCCCGTATGGTCTTATCCCACTTGTCTTGGACACAACGTATAAATTCTGTTGCCTGTTTTTCTTTCAGTATGTTCTCTTCATGTATTGATAAATTATGCATGTATTTCTACCTATCCACTTGAGTGAAAAACTTTCCTTATTTTACAGGGGATGTTGCTTTCAGGATCCTTGAAAATATTAAAAATGTCAAACGCAGAGCTATGCAAGATGCTCTTGATGATGACCTGATTGAAGATACTAGAATTTATGTGTGTGACATCAATGCAAACATGTTGGGAGTTGGTAAGAAGAGGGCCGAAGAGAGAGGTAAAAGCCTTTATTTTTGCTTTATCTTTTTTGCACTCCATGGATAGTTGGATCTCAATTTGGGGTTTCTAGTAGAGAAAGTTTAAGTGAATTCTATTGTTAGACCTCGTTTTTATCATTTTTCTAACATATGCAGGTTTTGGACGGGAGAAGTCTCTCGTTTGGGTGGAGGGAGATGCAGAAGCCTTGAGCTTCGAAGACAACTCAATGGATGGTTACACGATTGCTTTTGGTATCCGGAATGTTACACACATAGAGAAAGTTCTTGCAGAAGCATATAGGTAATTTCACTGAGATATTTATTTCTTTTATGTGGTTGAAAGGATTGAAATAGGGATAACTTGGTTGATTTATAGGATCGAATGAGTGTTCATGAGTTTTTGATATTTATCATTATGAGTTTAGAATGTTTATCTGGATTATCTTCTTTTCTTCTTAAAAGTGTATAGAACGGGATGGCCCCCAGGGCTTAGTTCAAGTGGCAAAGGTTGAGGGATTTGTGACTTAGTCCGTTGTTCGAGCCTGGAGCCATGAGAACTAAGCCTGGTATTTAAGTGGAGTAGGATAGAGGGGCGGGCCCATTATCCCCGAGTTTCGAAGGCTGCGGTTGTCCTAAGGGTTGGTCTAGACAGAAGTCTGTTTCATAAAGAAGTGTATAGAACGGAATGTCATTCAGGATTCATAGAGTCGATGCTAATCTTGTTAAGGTTGTAGCATAGTTCACTGGTTGAGTGATAGTATTTTATTATGTGCCAGTGAAAGATGCTAGCTACTTCTAAATAATCTAACATAGTATCACTAATACCCGCTTTGACAATATGGAAGAAAAGAAATGAGGGCCTTAGAAGGGGTGAAGAACTCTTCTATACAAATTGTCCCTTTATCTTACTAATAATTCATGAAGCCGGAGGAGATTTCTGTTGGCTCCTTTTGTTCGAAAAGCTAAAGGTCTATTTGAAGATTAAAGATGTCAGAGTGTTAAATTAGTTAAGTTATTACATGCCCACTTTAGACAAATATCACAGGTGTATTGCATCTAGCACATACAAAGAGTTGTTCTTGTATTCATGTCACAAGTTCATCAATGCATCTTCTTTGCTTCTCTTATTTTTCTTACATGTTATCAGAACTTCTACCATTTTGGTAGGCTTATGCAACTTTCACCTTCCGGCACATGGCCTTATGCTGCTTGTGCAACCAAAGTTTCGTTTCTTTCCAATGACCGCTTGGGTGGCAAGCATCTCTTTCCTTCAACCATTCTTGTGGTACCGTGTCTCTTCTGACAATCGCTACAAAGGCATTGTGCCTCTTCGCGGTGACCCGTTTTGGCGGTACTGTGGCAACCGCTTTGATGGTCCATGCATCTTTCTGGAAACTGCTCTGATGTCATGGTGCTTCTTTTTGGAGATCGTTCCAGTAGCGTTCTTTCTGATAACCTATCTAATGGCACGGCGCCTCTTTGCTAGCAACTAAGTTGCTCGGACACGGGTACGGGTGTCCGACACAGGTACGGATCTAGAGGTAGGATCCTTCGAGATGTAAGTTCTAATCGGGGGTACGGATCCTAGTACGGATACGGGTGCGGGGATCTGGATAAAAATAATTCAAAAAATAAAAATATAGAAAATATCTCTAAATTATGAGAAATTATGTGAAATACTAAAGTATAGATTGTAAAGTGTGGATTTCTTTTTTATTCTCAAGTCGTAGATAAGTAAAAGATTTCTTAGATATGTATGCTATTTTCTTCAACATTACCCTAATTATTAGGATTCTAATTTCGGGAACCAAATTGTATCTCGTCTCGAATTTTCAGAGCGTCGTGGTCAAAGTATCCGAAATTGTTTGACCAGATCCGGTACGGATCCCATACCCACACCCATTCTAGTGTCGTGTCGGCACGGGTACGGCACCTAAACTGCCATGTCGGAGCAACTTAGGCTAGCTGCCCCTCGGCTCTTTCTGGTGACACTCCAGTGGCACTGTATTTCTTTCATGTAATTATTCTAGTGGCACCATTCTTTTTGGTGACTGCTCCCACAGCAGTGCACCCTTTCCATCCATCGTTCTGGCAATAACTTTTACGGTGAGATTCCAGTGGCTGGAGATTTTTCGGCGTCTTTCCATCAACATTTTCTGGTGATGTTTACTTTTTATTTCTCAAAATAAACAAGTTTTAGTTGGTTTTTCCACTTCAAGTTTGTGGGAGCATGTTATAATGTTAGGCATTTGAATTCTTAAGTTAGATCGTTTCTCGCTAATTGGACAAATATCATGGTGTATTGTGCCTAACACATCTTAAATTCTTAAATTGTTCCATATGGGATAACAGGGGTATATTGTTCTAACACTTATAAATAGGCGTGCCTTGAAAAGAACTGGAATAAACCAAATTCTGTTAGAGTCAGATCAGGTTAAAAGATATGGTAAATGTTGTCTCCTCCAGCTTATATCAGTTTATGGTGGTATAAAAAGGTGGAGGCAGTATGTTTCCCCTGAGCAGTTAATATAGGGGCTTTAATAAAGTTCAGATTTCAAGTCTAGAAATTTTTCCCCTTTTGCGTTGGAGCTCACAGGACCTTGATAGGTACAGTAATTTGTAATGTTGCTATATGGTAGTGATTTTTTTTAATTCCACTTTGGCCCCCCTTTGGTGAGTCGAACCCACGGCCCTGGGGTTGTAGGTGGGGGGGGGGGGGTGTTGACCATCTGAGGAACCCCCTCTTGTCATGTGGTAGTCGTTGTTGTTGATATGCTCTTCGATAATTTGATACCATCTAATGTTAGAGCAAGTATCAAGGAGCTAAATTTTTCCTTTTTACCATCTCTTAGAGTACTGATGCATAGGATTTGAAATGTTAACCCATGTGAGTGCTTGGTTTATATGGTTGGTTGCTGCGATCAAAATACCTTTATTTCATGTCTCAAGAACCCATCAGGTGGCTAATATGTTAAACTTGATGGTTTTGACTTATTTGTCAGGGTGCTTAAAAGGGGAGGAAGGTTTCTTTGCCTTGAACTAAGCCATGTCGATATCCCAGTTTATAAGAACTTGTAAGTTTTTTCTTGTCATAGCTTGGATGGCATATATTTCTTCAGTTATTTATAATCACCATGCAATTGTACAGCACATCAATAAGAGGTCCATGAGTATTTTTAACCTACTCAGTTAAATTTCAGCTTTTATCCCCTTTTCGCCTTCTTTGTTTGGATAAGTAGTGGCTGTGCTCCAAAGATTATCACTTTTAATGGTGTCGTCCAAGACACCTTAGTGGGATTTTTTGTTTGCGAAATTGTTCGCCAAATATTAACAAATTACGGGGGAATTAGGGAAAAGAAAATAAAATGTTTTCCCTCAGGCCTATTTTGAAGTTTATATAGATATATACTCTGAATTGCTTTTTAATGGCTGCTTCATGTACAAGAACCTCAGCAGCGTGGAACCTCCTGTTGAAACTTAGACAATCAATAAAATTCTCTTGCTCAACTGAAACTGAAGCCTTCATATTCGCTGCTTGTGATATTTCATTTTGAAGTCGAAATATTTAATCCTTGCTCATTAGATCAATATTTAGACAATGTGATTAGCAACAGTTCTTATCTCTGTCATTTGATGAAAAATCAGGTTGTGCATTGGCAATTAACATTGTTTGTACCATGCAAGCTTACTTCCATAGTATGCTGGTTTTCCTTCATTCCTTGGGCTTGGTGAATTGAAATTTGAGATTGTGAGTTCGTTATGTATGATAGCATTTGTACGAGTTTTTTCTTCAGGTTTCAAATTTGCATGCTCTTTATTTTCTTCAGGTATGATGCCTACTCATTCTCGGTCATCCCAGCAGTTGGTGAGCTAGTAACAGGTGACCGAGAGTCTTACCAGTACTTGGTTGAGAGCATCCGCCGATTCCCTCCACAGGTATTACGTGTGGAAGTTTCTTTCATTTGTTGCAACATCAGATAATTTGTTGACAGTAATTGCACCCTGGTCTACCCCGGCTATGCCTGGCCACTACCTGGGGATTGCCATATCTCTCGCCGGTTTGAGATGAGTATCTTGTGCTTGTTAGTGTACTTTATCTTCCAGTACAGTGAAACTGTAATTCTTGTGATCATTGATGGATGCCTTTCCTTAAAAAGTTATTTTTCTTAAAAGATGCTTTGCTATAAAGTGATAAGGCCTGTTCAGCACTTCCACCTATCAAATTGCAGGTGGAACAATAAAGTGGACAGAAAGAAAGGAAAATAGACCATCTTTAATTTTGGTAATGCCTAAGAAGGCCTCAGACAAAAATGAAGTGAACTGCAAATATTGGAATCAGAACACAAGTTTGAGGCCTCCTTGGGCATTACCAAAATTTCATTAAAGATGGTTTATTTTTCCTTAAATTCTGTCCTCTTTTGGACACAGAAAGTAAATGAAACGCTTTGCTCATAGCCTTACCCCTCCCTTTTCTCTTTTCCTTGTCCTTCCTCAAACCCAATCCAATAGCTAAAAACGAATGCAAAACTCTAACTACATTTACACATTGTAACCGAATTCATCCACTCCTGTGAGAGAAAATTTAGGAACATTACCAGAGATTCACCTACAATCTGTGCAAGTGCTTCAGTTTTTTCACTACCTTTTGCTTTTAATGTATGCAGGAGGTGTTTGCCAAAATGATTGCGGAAGCTGGATTTCAAAAGGTAGAATACGAGAACCTTGTTGGTGGAGTTGTGGCAATTCATTCAGGGTTCAAGTTTTAGAGTCGTTCTCAAATTTAACGTGGGACCGGTTTTGACCTTCATGGTACCTGGAAGATCTCACGAAAAAATAGTTTAAGATTCACGGTTTGATAGGTCCTTAGCCAAATAGATGCAAATGGACAAAGACGGAATTCAGCGTATTCTAATATGTTTCTGGGAATGGATATGCTTTTGGGAGCAGCATGGCCTTTCTGGTGAACTGTTTCAAAGAATATAGTAGCTTACAACAATATTACGTAATTTATAAGTTTGTGACTTCATAGGAGTAATTTTCTTCTGCTTGAAACTAGCTTCATCAAGTAGATCTGAAGCTCAGTTTGAATAAGTTAGTTGGCTATTAAAGTCAACAATGCATGGTGTTGTAGCTTGATTAGTTAAACATCAACACAATTTGTAGTTTAATTCACAATGAAGATTGAAGAATATACTATGGAGTTGCTTCCTCGTAAACTATATTCTTACAACTTGTTTGGATGCTTGTTACCTATTTTTATTGTATACTATTGTTAATTTAGATAAAATGTTTGTTTTGATTATTACTTAAATTTAATTGTATCGTATCGTTAAATTCGTCGTTATGTGAGGACCGATTTGGTGTGGTTGCGTCGTTATTTTTTTTTCTATCTTTCCTCCCCTTATTATTAAATAATTCTATTTTGTCATTTACCCTGTATTTTTATATAGCAATTCTACCTCGTATCTTATTTTTTCTTTGTGATTTTGCAAGTTTATTTTTTATATTGTTAGTGGTTTGGTGCATGCAATCATGAAACGACGACAAACAATATAATTTATTCAAACATTTTATACATCGAAAGGTGTCTTGGCGTAATTGGTAAAGTTGTTGCTATGTGACCAGAAGATTATGGGTTCCTCTTGTAAAAATGCACGGTAAGACTGCGTATAATAGACGTTAGTGATCCGATTTTTTTTCGGACCCCACACATAGTACAATATAATATACTACATACATTATGCAACCATATATAACAACATCCAAACAAGGTGGTATAATGCCATTCTGGGAACTAACATAATTTTCTCCAAGTGTGAGGCGCTTCATCTACAGTATACTTGGCTGACGAGACTTTTGGGTCTTTTGTAGCTACTGGAGAGATCTTTACAAGGTAGGCAAACCCTCGATCTTAATTTGACAACAATCCATCGCTACACGTTGCAAATTTTATGTAATTCCAATTCAATATAATCAATTGTGATCGATTGAGTTGCTCTGTACACAAAATCTATTTCTCTCACTCAATTTTTTAATTCACACCGGATTTTCCGTTATCTACATTTTTCTCCCTTATTATCTTTTTATTTATCCCTCCTTACATTTGAAGGAAAATAGCATTTCGTGGGGGAGGCAGTAGCCATGGCTTACTACTACTTATACTCCACCATACCCAAGAAACCTCTAACCTCAATCTTCATGTCCTCTCCCCATATCATCTTCAACTGCTCTCTTCACAAATTCGTTCCTTCTACAACTCCATCACTTTTTCCCTCTCTTTACCTTCGCCACCGTTCTAGGTATTGCACATGGGTGTCAGCTGTTTCATGTTCTGTAGCTGAGACAGATGAACAACACCATATCGCAAGTAATGGACTTGTACACAGAGAATATGCTGACCTTAATCTCTCTGACTTATTTTGCGAGGTTTGACAAATTTAAAGACTTCAACCTTTTTTTTGCCTAAAGTTAGCTATTATCTAATTTATTTTCAGATTTAAGTTATACACACTGGCAATGTAAAGATTCTTTACTCAGTGTAGTTGAGATACCAGTTTAGTTAGTAGCATTTTTACCAGGTTACCGATTGATCCTTAATCATAGAAATTTACTTGCAAATTGTAATTGCATTATAACTGACCTGAGTGTGTAAATATGTTTATTTCCAGTCAGGTGCATAAAACTTGAAACTCTTTTGCCTAAAGTTAGGTCAAACTGAGCTGTTGTCGTTATTTTTCTAATATTCCTGTCACATAAGTATTGCCAAAAGTTGGTCAAGTTGAGCTATTGAAGAAGTCATTTAATTGGATTAAATTTCTTAAATTTGATGATGAGAAGGAAAAAAAATGATGAATTGATAAAATTGTATCTATATGGGAATATCTTTTTGCTATATTTGTGTGCATTTTTATACTCACATTCATCAAATGATGTAACAGGATATTGGCAATCTTCGAATAAGGCCGCATGTCAACCCTCTGCGACGTGCTCTCATGGTACACATTATGACTTTGTATATGTGAAGCTTCTCTCTTTCTATTTGAGTCCTACTGATCCTAGCTATAATTTGTGAAACTTTACTTTAGAAAAAAAATTTCAGGATGGAATAGAACATAAATTTTCAACTTAAATGGTTCTTTTTTGTTTTGTTGTATTAATTTATCACGAGAAGATTCCTGCAGAAGTACCAAACTGGAAGGAGGTGTTCAGGGACGCAACATTGCCTCTGATGGTGGATATCGGTAGTGGTAGGAACCTGCTTGCTCTTTGAGTTCTTCACCATTCTATTGTTACTTATGGTTTATTCGTTATAAATTTCGTGTTTTCCATATAAAATCTAGTAGTTTATTAAGGTCCAACAGTTATCTGTACCAAACTTGTTTCGAATTGCATGAAGATGGTTAGTTATACAAATAGAATAGCAATTTATGCCTATGCCTTACTGGATTGTTAGGTCTGAGGTATTACCAAATAGTATAACAACGGTGTAAAAATTTGCATTATTTATTATGCATTTTGTTATGTTCTTAGCTAATGTAAGTGTAAGCACAACAATGAAGCGTTAATCCCAATGGGTTGATATCGACTATCTGGATCCTTTTCTTGCATTTTATTATGTTCCTAGCTAAATGTGCAATGACTCAGAAATTTTACGCTTATTGAGATAGACTCCAACCTTCCACTACCTTCAATACATGTCGCACCTACATACTAGTGTATCTCGAGGTCTGTGTACCGTTTGAAGCGACCTTCATGTTATCCTTTATGTGTTCTGTTCGCAGCCCTCTGTCAGATGTATTCATTTCTAAGTTGTCCAATCTCATATGACTGCACGTTTTTCTATCACCCACATCTCTGTTACATTCATCTTGTGGATATCCATTACTAAACATTCACTCCCATATAATATTGTGGCTCAAAATATATCTTCGCACACTTCCAATTTTTTCTCTTCCGCTCATCCTTTAGATTCCATTGTCCTATGATCTTGTAATTTCATAGATCTAAGAAGAACATATTCCAGGTAGTGGGAGATTTCTTATGTGGCTTGCTAAAAGAAATTCTTCATCCAAGAATTTTCTGGGTTTGGAAATTCGGCCTAAGGTATGTCGACAATAAGCTTGTCTTGTTCAAAATGCTTTCATTCAGTTTATGTAGCGGTAATTGTTCTCTCTTGGCTTCTGAAAATGTGATACTGTGGTACTCATGATTGAGACTATCTTTTCCTTGTGCAGCTGGTCACACGGGCTGAGTATTGGGTAAATGAGCTGGGTCTGAGAAATGTGTAAGGCTTGAAAAAAATCCTGATATTCCACCTAAGAAATGTTTATTGAAAACCTGTTAATGGATATCCAAATGCAGACATTTCATATCTACCAATGCGATGGTTTCCTTCCAACGACTTGTATCTACATATCCTGGACCACTGATGCTAGTTTCAATCTTGGTGAGTTCCCTTTTTATGCTGGAAGTATGCAGGAATGTTTTTCATGTGCCAATGAACATTTCTTGTTCACTTAAAGCTGAATGGTTAGTTGCTCATGTCTGCAGTGCCCAGACCCTCACTTTAAGAAAAAACATCATAAAAGAAGAGTGGTGCAGAAACCTTTGGTTGAATCCATTGTGAATAATTTAGCACACGGTGGAAAGGTACATGCTCGGAGTTTCTAGAGTGTAAATTAGTTGATCATTTTTCTGTGTGCGTAGATTTCTCTTGCTAAACTTGGTTGATGCTTGTTGCTGTGCATTGTTCAGTTTGCCAATTTCTATTTGGCTTTTTTTTTGCATCTGGGTGTGGTGTATCATTAGTTGGTGTCATAATGTTTGAAGTTTTTAAGTAATTCAAAACTAACTTGTATGGTATAGCTATTTCGACAATAACACCATTTGCTGATCTTCTTAAGGAAAAGGAAATTTATGATCTAAGCTGTCTTAAAATGTAATGAGAACTATTTTGCATCTTTTACTGGGCATAGGTAACATACGATGACTCTGTTTTCACTACAGCTGCATCTTATTGATGATCTCACTTTCATATATTTGTAGTCTTCTCTCAGGTAACAACTCTAATGGATGCTTGATCCTAGTAACTAGCACATTAGGTACTCCTTTTTTTTCCTTGAACAAATGGACCTGTAACTCCACCCCCCCACCCCCCAAACACACACAAAAACACAAAAGATGAGCTCTCATGTGTGCAGCAGCTGTGTGCTTACTTAGTTGTGCCTGCAGTGCCTCACTCCATTTCAGCAAAAAAGGTTCTAAGTAATTGTTCAAGGTGTACCATTACCCCCAAATCTCCTGTTTAGTGCTCTCTGAAGTTGTTTTAACAGATGATTGTTCTATGTTAAGACTATCAAAAAATGTTGTCATACTAAACAACAAAATGTTACTGTTATGTTGAAGAGTTACCCTTTCTGGTTGTGAAATAGGGTTCACCATGATCAAATAATAATAATTTGAAGCTAACTGCTATAGTGCTTGAAGGTGATATCATTTATCTTGGTGCTAGTGGAAGGCAAAGATTTTGCTGAAAGAAAATATTGTTGCAAATGGAATGGTTTACGAAGTCCATAGTCCAAGGAGAGAGATAATGATAGATGACACAGAACATATTAATTACCTAAAAAAACATGGGAATGCCATCGGACCGGATTTGTCGTAAAATTGAGATTATTTCGTTTCCTTCCTTATCAGAGAGGGGCCGGCGGGCTTATTTATTGAAAAAGGGGGAGTGAGGGGGGNGGGGGAGGCTCAGATTAAGCAGAGATGGCAGACTTACTTTCATGGACTTCTGAATGAAGAGGGGGATAGGGATATTCTGTAGGTGATCTAGGGCATTCAGAGTGTCTCCGAGACTTTGGGTATTATACGCGCATTAAGGTCGAGGAGGTCGCGAGGGCTATGCGTAAGATGAGAAGAGGCAGAGCGACCGGGCCAAACAAAATTCCGATAGAATTTTGGAGGTGTGTGGGTAGAGCAGGCCTGGAGTGGCTGACTGGGCTGTTTAATGTTATTTTCAGGACGAAGAGTATGCCGGATGAGTGGAGGTGGAGTATGGCGGTACTGTTGTACAAGAACAAAGGCGATATCTAGTGTTGTAACAACTATAGGGGTATCAAGTTACTTAGTCATACCATGAAAGTTTGGGAGAGGGTGGTGGAAGTAAGGGTGAGGAGGACTGTGTCTATATCTGACAACCAGTTCTGGTTCATGCCGGGTTGTTCGACTATGGAAGCTATCCACCTTATTAGGAGGTTGGTGGAAGCCTGGAGGTCTCTGGAGATGCCTGGAAGCAAAAGGTGTGCCGATAGCTTACATTACAGCGATCAAGGACATGTATGATGGAGCTAAGACTCAGCTTAGGATAGTGGAAGGTGACTCGGAGCATTTCCCGGTTGTTATGGGGTTACACCAAGAATCTGCGCTCAACTCGTTCTTATTTTCCCTGGTGATGGACGCACTGACACCATATTCAAGGGGAGGTGCCATGGTGTATGTTATACGCTGACGACATAGTTTTGATTGATGAGACGCGAGGCGATGTTAACGACAGGCTAGAGTTTTGGAGACATACCCTTGAGTCTAAGGGTTTCAAGTTGAGCAGGACTAAGACAGAATATCTGGAGTGCAAGTCCAGCGCCGAGTCGGGGGAATTGGGCATGGACGTGAGGCTTGGATCACATGTCATCCCCAAGAGAAGTAGTTTTAAGTACCTGGGGTCGATTATCCAGGGGGACGGAGAGACCGACGAGGACGTCACACACAATATAGGGGTGGGGTGGATAAAATGGAGGTTAGCATCAGAAGAATGGAAAGCCCTCACTTTATTGATGAGACATTTTGATCCCCTTCTCCTCTCATCCTCCCCCGGTTTTGATTTTCTCCTGTGAGGAACAAAAAGCTAGTTCAATTAAGAAAGCTATGTCTTGATGGGGGAGGCTCAGATTAAGCAGAGATGGCAGACTTACTTTCATGGACTTCTGAATGGAGAGGGGGATAGGGATATTCTGCTAGGTGATCTAGGGCATTCAGAGTGTCTCCGAGACTTTGGGTATTGTACGCGCATTAAGGTCGAGGAGGTCGCGAGGGCTATGCGTAAGATGAGAAGAGGCAGAGCGACCGGGCCAGACAAAATTCCGATAGAATTTTGGAGGTGTGTGGGTAGAGCAGGCCTGGAGTGGCTGACTGGGCTGTTTAATGTTATTTTCAGGACGAAGAGTATGCCGGATGAGTGGAGGTGGAGTATGGCGGTACTGTTGTACAAGAACAAAGGCGATATCTAGTGTTGTAACAACTATAGGGGTATCAAGTTACTTAGTCATACCATGAAAGTTTGGGAGAGGGTGGTGGAAGTAAAGGTGAGGAGGACTGTGTCTATATCTGACAACCAGTTCGGGTTCATGCCGGGTTGTTCGACTATGGAAGCTATCCACCTTATTAGGAGGTTGGTGGAACAGTACAAGGATAGGAAGAAGGATCTGCACATGGTGTTTATTGACCTGGAGAAAGCATATGACAAGGTCCCTAGGGAGGTCTCTGGAGATGCCTGAAGGCAAAAGGTGTGCCGATAGCTTACATTACAGCGATCAAGGACATGTATGATGGAGATAAGACTTAGCTTAGGATAGTGGAAGGTGACTCGGAGCATTTCTCGGCTGTTATGGGGTTACACCAAGAATCTGCGCTCAACTCGTTCTTATTTTCCCTGGTGATGGACGCACTGACACCATATTCAAGGGGAGGTGCCATGGTGTATGTTATTCGCTGACGACATAGTTTTGATTGATGAGACGCGAGGCGATGTTAACGACAGGCTAGAGTTTTGGAGACATACCCTTGAGTCTAAGGGTTTCAAGTTAAGCAGGACTAAGACAGAATATCTGGAGTGCAAGTTCAGCGCCGAGTCGGGGGAACTGGGCAGGGACGTGAGGCTTGGATCACTTGTCATCCCCAAGAGAAGTAGTTTTAAGTACCTGGGGTCGATTATCCAGGGGGACGGAGAGACCGACGAGGACGTCACACACAATATAGGGGTGGGGTGGATAAAATGGAGGTTAGCATCAGGAGTCCTGTGTGACAAAAAAGTGCCACCGTTACTCAAATGTAAGTTATATAGAGCTGTGGTTAGACCGGCCATGTTGTATGAGGCAGTGTGTTGGCCGGTTAAAAACTCTCATATCTAGAAGACTCAGCGCCGAGTCGGGGGAAGTGGGCATGGACGTGAGGCTTGGATCACAGGTCATCCCCAGGAGAAGTAGTTTTAAGTACCTGGGGTCGATTATCCAGGGGGACGGAGAGATCGACGAGGACGTCACACACCGTATATGGGTGGGGTGGATTAAATGGAGGTTAGCATCAGGAGTCTTGTGTGACAAGAAAGTGCCACCGTTACTCAAATATAAGTTATATAGAGCTGTAGTTAGACCGGCCATGTTGTATGAGGCAGAGTGTTGGCCGGTTAAGAACTCTCATATCCAAAAGATGAAAGTGGCTGAAATGAGGATGTTGAGGTGGATGTGCGGGCATACTAGGATGGATAAGATTAGGAATGAAGTTATTCGAGAGAAGGTGGGTGTGACTCAAATGGCTGACAAGATGCGGGAAGCGAGGCTCAGATGGTTCAAGCACGTGCGGAGGAGGAGACCCGATGCTCAGGTGAGGAGGTGCGAGAGTTTGACCTTGGCAGGTATGAGAAGAGGTAGAGGGTGGCCTAAGAAGTATTGGGGAGAGGTGATCAAACAGGACATGATGTTGCTGCAGATTTCCGAGGACATGGCCCTTGATAGGAAGGTGTGGAGGTCGAGCATTAGGGTTGTAGGTTAGGACTTAGTCGAGTCCGGGTGGTGAGGCTAGTTCGATAGGGTTGGCGTTAGACTGCTAGTGGTTAATATTGTGTTCAAACTATCCTTCCGTTTTTCATACCATCGAGGCTTATTTTCTGGTTTTTGCATTTCAACTCTTTTCTAGTTCTTATGATGCTGTTTTTATTTCTTTGGTTTCTGTTTGATGGTACTAATATATTGTCCCTTCCCTTCTCTTCTTGTCTTTTCCGTCTTCTTGAGCCGAGGGTCTTTCGAAAACAGCCTCTCCACTCCTTCAGGGTACGGGTAAGGTCTGCGAAAACGCTACCCTCTCTAGACCCCACTTGTGGGATCCTACTGGGTCGTTATTTTTGTTGTTGTATGTCCATTCTTGGCATAACATATTCAATGTTAGTCCAGTTAAAGTTGAAGCATCATGGTATCGCCTATTGCCCACACATACATTGTTCCCCTTGGTGCCAGGGACAAGACAGAAAAGAGTGAAGGGATATGCGGCCATATGTCCATGGTTGTGCAAAGTAGATGATCCAGAACTTGTACCCAAGTGTTAGCTCCAACTGTCTCATATCCCTTTAGGCTTTGACCCCTTCTCCAAACTTGTGATTATTTTGCTTGATGTCACCAAATATTCATGATGTCAATTCTTGGTGGTTTCAGTGGAAAAGCATAATACAATGTCTTTTACAGGTCGTTATCTACTCTATATATGGATAAAAGGGTTTACTATTACCTAACCTTGATGTTATGCCCTAAAACCACTAAACTTTGGCTACGTCCCGTTCAATGTGAGTGCAGTGATGGTAAAAACAGCAAATTGTCTGATAATTATAATATCTAGGTTGCCTTTTTTTGTCTGAATACATCTAGCTTCAAATTCCTTACAAATCTAATCCATAAATGTACTGCGCTTTCTTTTCATCTTATTTTATGTTTCTAAGAAAAAAAAGCATGAAAATGAGCATGCTCTTATTATATCTGCTGAGCATCAAATGTACAATCTTTTTTGTTGCATTATACCCTGAGCTTTCTAGTTGACCGCTGGCAGGTCTTTATACAGTCTGATGTGCTCGACGTGGCAGTTGACATGAGGAATTATTTTGATGATGTGTCTGACAAACTTGTGCATATAGATAGTGTTGATCCAAGTTTACCTTGTGATGGTGATGGATGGGTATTGAACAACCCATTGGGAATAAGGACTGAGAGAGAGATCCATGCAGAATTTGAAGGTTGCAAAATATACAGAAGGGTTTACCAAAAAGTTCAACGTTAATTTTCTGTTTCATAACTTGCTGTTTGGGAGTATGGATCACACAGTTTTGCTCTTAGTCTTCTCCAGGCATTACAATTTCTATATCTTTGAAGTGCCCTTCAACACATCTATTTTTGTTGTGGTTGCTTGATGGAATAATGAGCCCCCCTTCAAAATGAGGGCATGTAACATACATCTCATATGGACTCTAGCTCTCCTTTTTTCTTTTTCCATTTTTCTTCAGTCTGCCTTTGTACCATGGAATGTATTGTTTTTAGTTGGTGTTTAGAAAAATCTTGGCTAACTAGGAAAAGATACTGGTCAAGTTGTGATAGTCCGTGTCGTTTTCGCCTACTTGAAGAACTATGGGGCAGACAGGTTCAATCCTCTGATTTGTTGAACGGAAAGAAAGTGAAGCTTTCAAGGAGATTCTGACATGACATTTTTGTGCCAAAGAGCCTGTTCGATGGCATCTGCGTCCGAAGCCAATATGCTTTCAATTAAAAACTATAGACATGTCAAGATTTGAATTCGAATTGGTTTCTGGTGCCAATATGCTTTCAATTAAAAACTATAGACATGTCAAGATTTGAATTCGAATTGGTTTCTGGTTTTGGTTAGAGAATACTGCGTTTGTGGTGATCTGAATAAGAGGCGGGATAGAGGTATCTTTCTTTTCATTACGAATGCCATGCTTTGCTAGTTTTATTTGCCAACTTTGTGCCTTTATGACCAAAAAGCTTAAGGGGCATCCTAAACCGAACCCATGGCGTATCACAGTGTTGGCCAATGGATCTGAAAAGCCAAAATTGCTATATTTGGCACCAGATTCTGTAATGAAAGTAATGGGAATTGAGATGTATTCGTCCTTTCAATTAATCTTCAACTTTTTCCTTTTTCCTCTTCAGAATATGCTAAGGTCAATTATCACCCTTTGTTTATGTAGCGTTTTTTTTAAAGTTGTGCAACTTTCTAATGAAGGTATGCCACTTTAATTTATGCTTAAATTTTCTTATTTTGTTCCTTATATTTGATTATACATAAAGTTAAGTCTCGAGCAAAATTTTGGGATAAATTGTTGTACAAAAATATACATACATATACGTTTTATTTGGTACTTGGTTCAATCGCCTTGAGAAAGTTCAGTTTACTTTCTCGAGTTGGAATTCTTTGTCGAGTCGATGGCGAGCTTGACTTTTCGTTTGAGGTTCAAGAGAAAGAAAAGAATTCCTGCCTACTTCGGCTTTTACAAATGTATTGTCATTGGTGATTAATAACTTCTCGAAACTAATATTCCTAAAATTTACTTTCCATCGCTCTTTATAGGTTGAGATATATAAAAAGAGAGTGCCGAAAAACCAAACGTACCTATCAGTCAAAGGTACATGCAGCCATAGGTGCCAATTTCATAACATAACTTTTCTCCCTTGGTCTTTTGGCGCATTTAAAACGTCAGTCACATTGAGTGTTCCAAAGGCTTGCTTCTTTAGCTCCACAACTTGCTAATTTTTGGCAAAATCAACGTAAGAAGGGGGAAGATTTTGTGAACTAACCGTGTGATGACTAGCTAAAAGTTTGAACGGTAAATCATGTACCTAATAGTCATGCTAAATAGTTTAATAAGTAACCTCTTTAAATGGTAAGATGCATTACGTTTTGATATATATAGCCATAATTTCTTTAGTCATCTATTGCTTTGTTTTGTAATGTACATAGTCAAATATTTAAAGATGGTCATTTTTGTACTACATACTTTTCTATTTCCTTAACTGGTTTTTGGACATGTATGTAATACTGTATTACGACCTAACTCGGTATTCATATTGAAATATCAACATGCTATCAGACGTGTGTCTTCCTTTTCCTTTGTGAAGTGCTTATGCTTATCATCAACGTAATAGACAATTCAAAAAATGGACTAAACTCCGCATTATTAGAATAATGGGAAGAAAAGATTACTACTATTTGGCTATCTTTTTTTCCCTCGTCCATTTAACTATAGTAATCAGACTTGGTCTTGAGACATTTTATTAAAACTGAAAATTTTCAATTGTTCCTCTTTAAATATCATTTCATTGGATGATAAGGAGATCAAAATAAGTGATACATTAATCTTTTTTAACCCAAAAGTCACAAGCTAGTCTTTATCCAACAAAATTAATCGATCATAGGTCAATTGTTTTTGATATTTTGGAAAAATTAACCAATCCAACAAAACTTTGTATGAATGATCCAGATTTTCCCCCATAAAAATATAGAATGATATTTTGGTCCTAATATTCTATCCAATTTACCAGAACTTTATGTCATAAGAATATATAAAACTTGACCAGTTTGATTCGCTTACTTCATTCCTTGGGACACTCCATGCATACACCGATACACATGTTCGGAGTGCGATTCAATTCTCTAATCAATTACCAATAAATAAATCTATTATATCACAAATTAAAAAAACTAAAAAGAAAGAGAAGATAATTAATTACTCCATATAATTAAAGTTGACACGCTGAAGTAACGCGTAAAGAAAATTGTGAGGATAAGATATACTCCTATATATATTTTATAGAGAAAACGTGTAATAACAAATTTGATCTGATAAATTTAGTAAATTTCCAAACTTCAGGTGCACTCTGTGTTCAACAAAAACAAATTGAAGTATAAGGCTACTACCGAATTTCAAAATCGATCTTCCTGATCCAAAAAGGTGACTCCTTTCTTCTTCTCCCCTTACTTTCATTTTGTTTTGGTATTTGGGTTTTGAATTTACAATCTCGTTGCCATTATTTTTGCTTTACTTTTTGTTATTTCAAGATTGTTTCTTGGTGGGGTTTAGCCGTTTAGGTGATCAGGAAATTGGAAGCAACTTATTAGTAGTTGATATAACGTGTTTCTGTTTGATTTAGTAATTCTTTGTTTTCTGCATGGGATCATGCTTAATCCTAATTCTTGTAGTTTTAGATCTTTAGTCCTTTTATGTTGTGTGCCTCCCAGTAGACGCGGGGGGTGGGGGGTGGGGGAGGGGGGAACTAACCAAATATGTTAGTAGTGTTTTAGTACTAATTTCATGATTTGATCTTCTTTCTGAGGGTGGAAAAGATGGATGGTCTTTTTTCCTCCCATTTCAGGTTGCACAATTTGTTTTTGGTATAGAAAAAGTTGATCTTGTCCAAGGATGTATTTTTGTTCAGCTTCTTCTTTGTGTTTGTGTAATTATTCTCCCTTAAGAAGATTGAATTAGAGAGTCAGTTTATTGAGTCATGATATCCCGAGCTATTGTATGTTTACCATGTTGATTGTTTATGACTTCTAAAAAGTCGAGATGCAACAATTAATAGATGATAGAACATAAACTCATTAGCTCCAACAGTAATCTGAATTTTGACTGTGAGTATCATGATATGTATGTGTTATGTGGTTTCTTTGTTGTGGAGTGAATAAGTAAATTCATAGTTCTAAGCATAGATCCTCTTGTGAAACACTGTTATTGAAATTGCTAATCGATGGTGGGTGGGGGTGGTGTTCCATTCTTTTCGATCTTGTACCCTATGTAGGCTTGCAAAGAACTATGAAAACTATAGTTCTCCTTTGACCTAGCTGATTTATCTATTTTGAGTATTTACATCCTTGTTGTGCTTGTTGCGGTCCAGGCTCTGATAATTGAATTGAAAAGAAAAATGGGGGACAGGCATGGAAGTGATGACAAAGGACTGTTTTCTCATCTTGCTGGATATGCCGTGGGCCATCACCACGGAGGCTATGGGCCGTATCCACCTCAAGGATATGGATATCAACCACAAGGGTACCCGCCTTCTGGCTATCCTCCGCACGGTGGATACCCACCCGCAGGTTATCCTCCTCCTCCAGGCGCATACCCTCCACCTGCATATCCTCCACCTGGTGGATATCCTCCTGCAGGTTACCCTCCACCCTACTATCCGGGTCATTCATCACATCATGGTATGTTGAATCATTTTCCTAGTACTTATTGCTTCTCAGTTCTTACATCTGTTTCAAGATATAATATTTCGTTGTTTATTTGCACATCCCATGTTTTCTTTCTCGCACAATTTTTTGGTTAATTGCAATCTGCTTTATTACACCATGACTGAATTATGTGTATGGAGTCACGATGACATGATAAAGCTCTGATCCCAAGGGTGATTGCCCATAGGGAATTAGGAAATAAGCATTAGAGGGGAAGAATGTTGATCACCCATGTGGTCCATTTGTATTTGCAACCATCTTACAAACGGACTAAGTAGACCTTGCAGCCTTGTGGAGAAACACCCTGCCTCTGTTTTTGGGTATTCTTTTTTTAATTTTTTTTTGGGGGGGAGGGGGCTTAGGTGGGGGAGGGTTCCTTATTCTGAGAGAAGTTAATATGCTGATATATATTAGGCTGTTTTGGTTATCTGAGAATGTTTGCTATATGCTGCTTGTTCTGGTTCTTAATTTATACACTAGTGGCGATGTCCCTGGCATGTAGCTTACTAGTGGTTTGGAGGAGAATACATGAAACTCAAATGAATGATCTGATAACTTCGAATCGTTGATCCGTAATTGAAGTAGGTGATAATGTATCTTTCTACCAATAGATAAGTAAATAGAAATGAAAAGAGTAAGGAGATTATTGAAGCTTTGGTGTGAGAGAGAACTTGTAACAGGTGTACGTGCTCCGCGCACTTGGATCATCTCCCACTAGCATTGCCTTTATTCATCTCTTGAGATTATACTTTTGATTACTGATTTAACTTGATTACGAAGCTGCAATCTCATGTGCTAAATAGTCTAGTACTAGTCCTGACTGCTATAAACTTCCTTATTTGGTCATCAGATGTTAGTTTTGAGTTTACTTGGTTTATATTAGATTGTTAGATCAACGCGTAAGTTACCAAAAGGGAGTGCTGGCTTCTCATGCACATTTATTTGTTTTTCTCCTTCCATTTCCATACCTCTTTGCATTTTCCATTTAAATCCATCATTTGACAAGTGAAGCCTTGCTTTTTTTGAGCAACCAATGAGTACATCAACTTGTACTAGTGTAGAAATGGATCGTATTAATATCTTTTACGTTACAGTTGGTTGACTATTCAGAATTTTACAGGGCATGGACCTAATATGGGAGGAATGCTAGCTGGTGGTGCAGCAGCAGCTGCAGCTGCATATGGGGCACACCATCTCATGCATGGTCATCATGGTCGTCCTTTCGGCCATTATGGCCATTACGGCCATCATGGCAAGTTTAAGCACGGAAAATTCAAGCACGGGAAGTTTGGCAAGCGTTGGAAACATGGCATGTTTGGCAAACACAAGTTCAAGAGATGGAAGTGATTCGTTATCCAAAGTTTACAGGATTCCTGCTATAAGTTCTTGCTTGTTACTTTACTGTTGATGATCAATTTCTGGTGCATTTTGTGTGTCTATTCACTGATATTCGCGTATTATCAACACCCTACATATGGTATCGTGTATACAGTGATTATAGTTTAAATTTGATGTTGATGACTTTCTGCGAGGTGTTATCCATATTATTACATTTTTTTAAGTCTGATCTTAATACCGATGGAGTCAATAATTTTAGCTTAATCCGAGCATTTTTTTCCATTCATTTGTCTGTTACATCTCAAACCGAAGAAGATATCAATGGAACAAAAATGACTTATTAGATCAATTTCTGTCTTAATCAACAGTAATTTTTTCTTTCTTTTCGTGACACTCAAAATTCTATTTGTGAGAGTTCCTACGGAGTCCTTTGTGTTATCATATTTTCTAATATAACCTGCTAAGAAAATAATGGAAGGACATAGTTTTGAACTACTGAATATTTAACTTTACCAAAAAATGAACTTTATTTATAACGGAAAAGGGCCTAAACGATTTTACATTTTCTCTCTCTAGCATAGGGCTCTCAGCGCACGTTAAGCTAATGTACGCCGACGGTGGTAGCCATGGCCAGAGGGCGAGGTCGACCGAAGAAACAACCAATTGTTACAGTAGGGAGCTCGGTAAGTGCTAGAGTAATTGCTGAAACCCTAGAAAATGGAGGAGAACAGAGACTTTCAACACCAGTAGCAACTCATTTTCCGGCACTTTCACCATTGGCGTCGGCGGTGAAATCGAACCCTGGGATTAAGCAATTGAACCTCAGTGGAGACTCGAAGATGCAATTGGCTAGAAATGAAAGACCACAAGGAGGTACAAGCATCAATGACTCAACAAAGGAGAATGCTGAAGCAACAAGATCCAGCACCTACTTGGACTGGACTATTCAATCGTAATCGTGCTGCAACTAACGGTATGTCTCTTGATTACATTCCTCCGGAATTAGTTGAGGGATCTGTAATTGTTAATCTTGACAAAGGAGAAACAGAAAAGGAGATTGATAAATGGAAGTCGGCACTAATAGTGTATGTAGTGGAAGACACACCTTGGTATAACTATATGAGCAAATATGTGCAACAAAACTGGAATACTATATCGAAACCTGGAATTTACTATCATGAGGAGGGATATTATGTCGTTAAATTTCAAAGCATAGCAGATATGAATGAAATGCTGTATGCAGGACCTTATAGCATTAACAACATACTAATGATCTTAAAGCAATGGACTCCAGACTTTGTTTTCAATGCAGAGTTCCTCATAGAATTGCCTCTATGGGTTAAGTTCCCAAATCTGCCCATGAGCTATTGGAGCAGGGATTCATCGAGTAGGATAGCCAGTGCCATTTGTGTTCCTAAATATGCCGATGAATGCACAGCAAACAGACTAGAATATCCTTTGCTCGATGCTCATTAAAGTTAATTTCACCAAGGCCTTGCCATCTGAAATAACAGTGATGGATCCTTCAGGGAAAACATTTCAGCAGGGAGTGATGTTTGAATGGAAACCAGAATACTGTGAACAATGCTTAATGATAGGTCACAATTATGATAAGCAAAGAAGGGATAGATTGAAGACAGAGGAACAAAAGCAAACTAGACCAATTGAGAGGAAGAAAAGACCTCAAAAACTGGTTTCAACTTGGGTCCCAAAGGTAGATACTCACAAGCCAGCTGTCTCTACTAGTGATCAGTAGGGTACTAGCTATGCAGGGGCAACTAAACAAACACAGCAAGAAGCAGAAACAATGACAAATGAAGAGATAAATCCTCAAGCAAAAGAGAAGCAGATATTGAAAGGAAAGACATCTAAAGAAATAAATGGCAGACCTATAAATCAAATAGTGGAAGTTGCTATACCTATGAGAAATGAGTTTGACATATTGCAACAAGATGATGCTGTGGTGGCAACCTTACTCCCTTCTGATTTAGGAGGGGGATTCATATGCCATCAATAATGTCTTGGCTAGCATGGAATGTGAGGGAGTTAAATAAGAGGTATAAACGAAAATAAATTGCTACATACCTTAAAGAGAATAAAGTAAAGGTAGTGATTAGTGGAAACAAGAGTCAAGGAACATAATGCAATCAAAGTTAGTAGAAAAATAGCTCATGGATGGGAATTTGAAAACAATTATGCAAATGCAGTCAATGTAAGAGTTTGGATGCTTTGGGATAGTGCAGTATATCATATCAAGAGTATACAACAAGAAGCACATCTATTACATTGTAGTGTGGTTAGTAGGAACCAAGCCATTGATTGTGATATGACAGTGGTGTATGGATATAACACAATAGAAAAGAGAAAGTAGTTATGGCATCAGCTTGTAGGAATCTCACAGAAGGTAAATAAACCCTGGATCATCTGGGGTGATTTCAATTCCATACTGTGCCCACAAGATAGACTATATGGTACAACAGTAACTAGCATGGAAATAAAAGACTTTGCTGAATGTGTACAAAACCTAATTCTGAATCAGCTACCATGGAAGTGAGATTACTATACCTGGACAAATAAACAACAAGATGGAGACAAAATTTGGAGTAGAATTGATAGAGCAATGGGAAATGCAAAATGGATGATGCAATTTGGACATCTCACTACTGAATACAGGCTGCCTCACATATCACACCACAACCCTATGATGATAAATACTAACTTGAGGGAGCCAAAGATCAAGCCACCATTCAAATTCTTCAATGTTTGGTCATCACATGAGAACTTTCCCAAGATGGTGAAAGACTGCTAGGCACAGAACCTGCATATAGATACAATGAGAAACATTTGGCTGAAGCAGAAAGACTTACGAGGAAAACTAAAGATTCTAAATGAAACTGAGTTCAAGGGTATTGCTATGAAGATTGAACAAGCAAGGGAAGACCTGAAAGAGGTTCAGACCAAGATAAGTTCACATTATACAGATGCACTTGCATCAGAAGAGAAAAATATAATATGTCAGCTTGAAAAGTGGTCCTTGATTGAAGAAAGTATAATGCAACAGAAGGCTAGAGCAATGTGGATAAAACTTGGATACTCTAACACTAGCCACTTCTCAGTAGTCATGAAAGATAGGAAACAAATCACTGAGATTGATTCTCTAGATGGAAGGAGATTGACTGATCCAGCAGCTATAAGGGAAGAGATTACTCAGTTCTACAAATCAATCATGGGCACATCAATACCAAGTGTAGCAGTAGTAAATAAGAAGACCACGAGAAGAGGCAAAAAGGTGGAGCATGAGCAACAACTTCAGCTATGTGAAACAGTAACAGAACAAGAAATCTATGATGGATTATGCTCTATAGGAGATGACAAAGCACCAGGGTGGATGGATACAATGCAGTATTTTATAAAAAAGCATGGCCAATTATCAAGAATGAAGTTATAGAAGCAGTAAAGGAGTTCTTTATAACAGGTACTATGTTCAAAGGCATCAATTGTACTGCAGTAACTTTGATTCCAAAAGTAGCTAATCCTGCTACAATCAAAGAGTATAGGCCCATTGCTTGTCGTACTGTCCTATAAAATCATTGCTAAAGTCCTAGTAGGGAGAATACAAAAGGTTATTGCTAGCATCATCACAGAAACAGAAGTTGGATTCATTCGTGGGAGAAGAGTTGCAGATAATGTGATCTTGGCACATGAATTGGTAAAGGCATACACAAGGAAATACATCTCACCAAGATGCATGATTAAGGTAGATATCCAAAAAGCTTATGATACAGTAGATTAGAGGTTCCTGAAACAGATGTTGGAGGAGCTACACTTTCCTTCAAAGTTTACTAGATGGGTGATGGAATGTGTGTCAACTGTTAATTACTCCATAGTAATCAATGGAGAACCAACCAAACCATTTGAAGCAAGAGGGCTCAGGCAAAGCGACCTAATGTCACCTTTCTTATATGCTATAGTCATGGAGTACTTAAGTAGAAACCTTAGTGATCCGAGAGATGAGAAGCAATTCAAATTCCACCCTAAGTGTTCAAAAATGAATATCACTCATTTGAGCTTTGCGAATGACCTGCTAATGTTTGCTAAAGGAGAATTAACTTCTGTAGGACTACTGCATAGAAAGTTTGGTAACTTCACAGATGCTTCAGGTTTACAAGCTAACATGTCAAAGAGTGCTATATATTTTGGTGGAGTACCAGATTCTCTTAGGCATGATATTCAGCAACCGCTGGGATATGGATAAGGGGAATTACCTTTTTAGTATTTAGGGATCCCACTGGCTACAAAGAAGCTGAAGATGGTAGAATGACAACCATTAATATCCAAGATCACTGCAAAAGTGGCTTCATGGGTAGCAAAGAAGTTGTCATATGTTGGTCGAGTCCAGTTGGTGAAGACAGTTCTATTTAGATTTCAATCCTATTGGGCATAGATATTTATAGTACCTACCAAAGTGACGAATGCCATAGAAGCTTACTGCAAAAGTTATATTTGGTCAGGAGCAAATGAAATAACTAGAAAAGCATTGGTATCCTGGAGCAGAATGTGTGTGCCAAAGTCAGCTGGAGGACTTAACCTCACAAATCTGAAGATCTGGAACAAAGCAGCTATAGTTAAAACTTGCTGGGAATTACATAGTAAGAAAGATACTCTTTAGATCAAATGGATACATGAGTATTACATAAAAGGGAAGTAGATAGCAAATATGCCCATACCCCAGCAAACAAGTTGGATGGTAAGGAAAATATTCAAGGCAAGGGAGGAATTGGGTAATGTGGAACATAAGTCACTAGGGAACAGGAGCATGATTAGGATCATTTATCTGAAAATGATAAGAGATCTACCAAAAGTCACCTGGAAGAACTTAATGTTTGGGAATGCAGCAAGAACAAAAGCAATCTTCATAACATGGCTTCAATTTCAAGACAGATTACTCACAGCTACAAGACTACAAAGCTGGGGTATACAGATAGATACAAATTATCAAATGTGCAAACAAGCAGAGGAAAGCAAGGATCATCTATTTGCTGGATGTGAAGCTAGCAGAAGAGTGTGGAGTAAACTAATGGCATGGATACAAACTGATTGGTCATCAATGATGACATGGGGACAACTGCAGAGCTGGATAGAACAAAGAACAAGAGGAAAGACAAAGCAAGCAAAAATATTAAAGCTGATATATACAGAGTACATCTATGCAATATGGATTGAACAGAACAACAGAGTGTTTATGCAGAAAGTGGAAACTAGTGATGCTGGAGCTAGAGAAATAGCTTATATCTATCATGTTCGAGCTGCTGAGAACCTTAAGATGACTCTATAGAATTTTAGATTTCCTAGTTAATGTGTATAGGATAGTTTATCTTTGTGTGGATATATTTACCATATGAACAACAGACTGAGTAAAAAGTCTAGCTGGATTTGTAAATATTCTACTTTGTAATTAATAAAAGTTGATAGTTACCAAAAAAGGGCCTAAACTACCCCTATTATTTGATAAATGGTTTACTTATAGCCTCCGTCCATCTATCACTCCAAAAATACACGTTTCGTGCATCTATTAGTCCAAATACACACTACGTTAATTTTATTAATTAAAGTACCCCTACGTTTTAACGGCAGACCGGCTAGACCTTCAAATTAATGTGTTGGACTTTTTACTGGGCCACGTGACACTCTAGTCCAAAAAACAAATCCGAGTAAAACTAGAAAAATCTAGCATCAATTGTTTCAACATTTTCGTTATCTGATGGGTTCAAATTCGGGTTCAACAGCCTGAACAACATTGACGACCACATGAGGAACTGAAGGGGAAGAAAGTGCCTGATCACCCTTTTTTTGAATTGCTTCATGAGAATTAGGATGACGACTGACTTCATTATGATCATGAAAAGCTTGAGGAACATCAGTACCAACCATTTGAGCTGGGAATTGGCTTAGGTATTTTATCGAACACCTGGTGATCCCAAATCTGCAGAATTACGTTTTTGAATTGTTGTGGAGATTGAGCCGATGAAGTTTGGATTTGATGTGTTGGAAACGATCTCCTGAACAGCAAGAATCGTTTGGCATTGGTATTGGGACAATTGGTTCACCAGAACTCCATGCGCGATCATCTGGTGCATTTTTGGGCTGTTCATATGATCGGAGTTCCCAATTCTGTTAGTGAAATCCTCCAAATGTTGGTGGGGAGATTGATATGGACCTAGAGAAGAATCCCCAGTTCTTGGAATGGCTTGATTTGACCCAGAAACGCGCGAGGAATTATTTCGAACTCCCAGGCCATTTTGCACTACAGTGATCCCAGCACCATTTTGCAAATCTGTAGCAGTTGGGGAATTGTTTTGGGAAATTATTTGCTGAGGTTGGTGCGCAATTGGAAGGCACATTTTTTGGTGGTGGTCCGGTGGCTATTCACCGGCGGACGGCGGAGTAGTGTGCAGTAAAGCACGACTGCGTTATTGTTCACGGCAGTCGCACTATAAGGAGAGCTGACCCACATAAAAAAGAGTGGGTCGTATCGGTTAAATGGGTAAAAATTAACCCAAGTACAATTTCAGCCCCACTGAGCCACGTGGACAAATGAAAGAATGCTACATCATTTAATGAGAGGCCCACATGAAGTGTCGTTAGTCGAGGGGGTAATTTTGATAATAAAATTAACGTCCTATATATTTTCAGACGGATAGATGGACATGAGTTTTTTATAAACCATTTAGCATACGATAGGGGTACTTTAAGCCCTTTTTCGTATCTACAATGAAATATGTATGTTTTCTCATGTCTTGTTTGGACTAGTCTCTACATAGTATAAATAGTAGTATTCTTTAAAAACTAGTGACAACGATTAGCTTTTGCTACTGTAGACGACAACTCATGCCGGAATTTTTAGTGATCTTTCATGAAACGAGAAGA
Organism: Nicotiana attenuata; assembly: GCF_001879085.1. Lineage (NCBI taxonomy): Eukaryota > Viridiplantae > Streptophyta > Magnoliopsida > Solanales > Solanaceae > Nicotiana > Nicotiana attenuata. Next base: position 212,479 of record NW_017671140.1, on the reverse strand, counting down.
TTTGTATACGGGTAAAACCGGTCTTGTGATACCCTGATCTACGGCATAATAAGCCAAGTTCTAGATATGATAACAAGGGGCCGAAACCGAGGTAAAGGTCTCATCTATTCGGAGTCCAGGACCATAATGCCCACCCTTGAGAATATTGGGGTCATGGTTCGAGATCGGTCCTAGACCGAATAACTTGAAGAACGTTGTCAGGTAATCAAGAACGGCCAACAAAAGGACGTGATATTCGTGACCGGCCGGATATCACGACGGAGATCTCGGCACGTATCGATAAGAAATCGGCAATCAGTTAATTACAAGATTTTTACCTTTTATAAGAATTGTACCTAGAGTGAGACTCTCTTACTATATAAATGGGGTCTGATGTTTCATAACACACGTTGTGACATGAATTCCAAGGCAATATATATATTTTTTGTCATTAGCTCTTATATCATTCATCAGTACTGGTCACATTGAGCCTGGATCGAGGGTGAACATTTCACTAAGGCTGAAACTGTCTTGTGCGTGTGGTTTGAATTTATTTTTATCTTTGCTTGTTCAATCTAATTCAATTTATTGCTTTGTGTTAAATTAATCCGCATATCCTTAAAACCACCTACAAATTCAATTGTTATCCGATTTTGAGGGTAAACAATTTGGCGCCCACCGTGGGGCTTAGGATAAAAGTGGCTATTTGATACAAACTTCTATAACACACCCTATTTTACACTTGTTCTTTGGAGTATCTTCGATTTCTAATTAAAATTTGAAATGTCGAACTCCCAGGCTGCCCCTCTAAACGTGGATGCTGAATCCGGCCACCATGGCAAGAACAATAATGTAACGTCCGGTAACGAGGTGCCCCGCGTCGACCACAATGGAGTTCCAGTTGCAGACCCGATCGATGCTAGCTCGCATGTGGCCATCAAAGCAAATTTGCATACCGATCCTGAGAACAACATCCATGGAGAAGTCTAATCGATTGCACAAATACGCACGACGACGAAGATGATGGAATCAACTTGCGGGTGATCTTTGTAATGTTACAGGCTCAACAGGCAGCAATAGTCTAGCTCCAGCACCAAAGCCGTGCCCCGAGCAGGATTGAGCCCGAGCCGTCCCGGGAAGTCACCCCCAAAAACGAACCGGTCATGGAGAGACCAAATGAAAGTGAATCGAGGACCAACCCCGAGATCATAAAAATGCTCAAAGAGCTGACAAAACGGGTAGAATTGGGAGAGAAGAAAATCGAAGCCAATGATAAAAAAAGTAGAAACCTACAATTCCAGGGTCGATCAAATACCAGGAGCACCGCTGATATTAAAAGGCCTGGATTCCACGAAGTTTGTCCAAAAACCTTTCCCTCCAAGCGCAGCTCCGAAGCTTATCCCTAAGAAATTCCACCTGCCCGAGATTCCTAAGTACAACGGAACGACCGACCCAAATGAGCATGTGACCTTCTACACATGCGCCATCAAAGGGAATTACTTCGAAGATGACGAGATTGAGTCTGTCCTGCTGAAACAGTTCGGGTAAACTCTGTCAAAGGGAGCTATGTTATGGTATCACAACCTACCTCTTAATTCTATTGACTCGTTTGCCATGCTTGTAGATTCCTTCGTGAAAGCACACGCCGGGGATATCAAGGTCGAGACCAGGAAGTCAGACCTTTTCAAAATAAAACAGAGGGACAATGAGATGCTCAGAGAATTCATGTCCCGGTTTCAAATCGAACGGATGGACCTGCCTCCGGTTGCGGACGATTGGGCCGTTCAAGCCTTCACCTAGGGACTTAATGTTCGAAGTTCGTTGGCTTCACAACAGTTGAAACAAAATCTGGTCGAATATCCTGTTGTTGCTTGGGCCGACGTACATAACCGGTATCAATCAAAAATTAGGGTTGAAGATGATCAACTTAGGGCCCCTTCCGGGTCCTTTTATCCCGTGAGAGCCGTCGATAGAGTCAAGAGAGACATTGATCGTGAACCAAGATCGAGTAGTGATTGTTACCAACCATACAACGGGGACCGAAGAGGTAGCGGATCTGGGCGAAATCCTTTGAGAAATGAAAGGAGGGGTGATTGAGGTCAGAACAACCCAAGACTCATGCACAAAAATAGTTTTGACAGGCCCATCGGGCCTAAGGAAGCACCAAGGCTTTCGGAGTACAACTTTAACATCGTCGCCGCCGCCATCATATCTGCCATCGAACGCATCAAAGACACCAAATGGCCTCGATCTCTACAGTCCGATCCAGCCCAAAGGGATCCTAATCTAATGTGCAAATATCATGGCACTCACGACCACAGAATAGAGGATTGCCGACAACTAAGAGAGGAAGAAGCCCAACTATTCAACGACGGACTCCGAGAGTTCCTAAGCGATCGAGCCAAGGATCAGTTCTGGAACATAGATGCTAATAAACAGATCGAGGAGGAAGAACCTCAGCACGTCATTAACATGATCATCAGAGGGGTAGACATTCCCAGGGGCCGATGTTGAAACGCACCAAAGTATCCATCACAAGAGAAAAACGGACTCATGATTATGTCCCAGAAGGAACCTTATCTTTCAACGACGAAGACGCAGAAGGGATCGTGCAACCCCACAACGATGTACTGGTAATATTTGTACTTATAAATAAATCTCGAGTTAAGCGTGTGTTAATTGATCCAGGTAGCTCGGCCAACATCATCAAATCGAGGGTTGTGGAACAACTCAGTCTACAAGATCAAATCGTGCCTGCAGTTCGAGTCCTAAATGGATTCAACATGGCATGTGGAACCACTAAAGGGGAGATAACATTGCCGGTGAACACCGTCGGGACCATCCAGGAAGCCAAGTTCTATGTAATCGAAGGGGATATGAGGTACAACGCTCTGTTCGGAGGCCATGAATCCACAACATTAGGGCAGTACACTCGACTCTGCACCAAGTGTTAAAATTCCCAATGCCAGGAGGGATTAAAACAATCTACGGAGAACAATCAGCCGCAAAGGAAATGTTCGCGGTCGAAGAGGTGATCCCGATATCCGCACTTACAATGACAAAAAGTTCGGGTTCGATCGCCAAGGAAGAAACAAAATAGCAATTACCAACACCGGCCCCGACTCAACTAGAGAAGCAGGGGACCAATGAAGACGACGACAACGGGGTCCCCAGGTCCTTCATAATCCCCAATGATTCCGACGCCACCCAGTCAACAGTCGAGGAACTAGAGCAAGTCGTATTGATTGAGAATTTGCCCGATCATAAGGTATACGTGGGCACGGGTTTAAGTCCCGAGCTCAGGAAAAAACTCATTCAATTCCTTATAGCTAGCGTGGATTGTTTTGCTTGGTACTACCTTGATATGACAGGGATACCTCCAGAAATAACCACTCACAAGCTGAGCCTAGACCTGAAGTTTCATCTAGTCAAACAGAAAAGGAGACCTCAGTCCGAAGTCAACCATGCATTCATCAAAGACGAGGTATCTAAACTCCTTAAAATAGGGTCGATTCGGGAGGTTAAATACCCGGATTGGTTAGCTAACGTAGTGGTAGTCCCTAAAAAGGGAATAAATTAAGAATGTGTGTGGACTATAAAGATTTGAATAAGGCAATTCCCGAGGACTCTTTCCCTTTGCCCAACATCGATCGCATTATCGATGCGACGACCGACCACGAGATCCTCAGTTTTCTCGGCGCCTATTTCGGGTACAACCAAATTCGAATGGACCAGGGCGACCAGGGAAAAACGTCCTTCATCACTAAGTACGGTACCTACTGCTATAATGTAATGCCATTCGGACTAAAAAATGCCGGTGCCACTTACCAACGCCTAGTAAATCGGATGTTCGAAGAATAAATAGGAAAACCAATGGAGGTTTACATTGACGACATGTTAGTTAAGTCCCTGCGACAGAGGACCATTTAAAAAACATCTGCAAAAAACTTTCAACATATTGAAGAAGTACAATGTGAAGCTGAACCCGGAGAAATGTGCGTTTGGAGTTGGGTCCGGGAAATTTCTCGGATTCATGGTATCCAACCCGGGGATCGAGATCAACCCCGATAAGATCAAGTGCATTGAAGACATCATTGTTGTGGACAATGTCGAAGCCGTTCAAAGTCTAACCGGTCGCATAGCCGCCTTGGGTTAATTCATCTCGAGGTCCTCCGACAAGAGCTATCGGTTCTTTTCACTATTAAAGAAAAAAAATAACTTCTCATGGACCCGGAATGCCAACAAGCTTTGGAGGAACTCAAGCGATATCTCTCGAGCCCGCCTTTGCTTCACACTCTAAAGGCAGATGAATAGTTATACCTATACTTGGCAGTATTCGAGGTGGCGGTAAGTGGAGTCCTGGTCCGGGAAGAAGAAGGTACGCAATTTCCTATCTATTACTTTAGCAGAACTCTAGGTGGGGCCGAAACTAGGTATCCTCACCTAGAAAAACTGATGCTCGCTTTCCTAAGCGCCTCTAGGAAGCTGAAACCATTATTTCAATGCCACCTTATATGAGTTGTAACTACTTACCTATTGAGGAACATAATTCATAAACCCGAATTCTCCGAAAAACTGGCCAAATGGGCCGTGGAAATCAGCGGGTATGATATCGAATATCGACCCCGGACCGCCATCAAATCTCAAATTTTGGTAGACTTCGTGGCCGACTTTACACCGCCCTAATACCCGAGGTCGAAAGCAAATTGTTGTTGAACTCGGGGACTTTCTCAGGAATCTGGACCTCTTTACGGACGGTCCCTCGAACGCAAATGGGCCCGGACTTGGCATCATATTGAAACTGCCATCGCGTAATGTAGTTAGACAATCTGTTAGGACTATAAAATTGACTAACAATGAGGCCAAGTATGAGGCCATGATTGCAGGTCTCAAACTGGCCAAAAGCTTGGGGGCAGAGGTGATCGAAGCTAAGTGTGGCTCCCTCCTTGTGGTGAACCAAATTAATGGGATGTTCGAAGTTAGGGAGGAACGAAAGCAAGGCCGATGCCCTCGCTAACTTGGGATCGTCAGTCGACGATGATGAGTTCAAGTCGGTGGTAGTCGTAGAGCTCATCAGATCGGTAGTGAAAGAAGGTCACGCCAAGATAACTAAACAAGCCTAACTTGGGACTAGAGAAACAAGTAAATAGAGTATCTGAGGACCGAAAAATCTGCCTCGGACCCTAAGGAGTCGAGGGCTCAGCGAACGAAGGTGGCCCGGTTCAGCTTGTTCGAAGACGGTACGCTGTTCCGGAGAATGTTCGACGGTCCACTCGCAATATGTCTAGGACCAGGAGATACCGAGTATGTTCTGAGGGAAGTCCACGAAGGCACTTACGGAAATCATTCGGGCGCCGAATCATTAATTCAAAAAATAATTAGAGCCGACTACTACTGGATCGACATGGAAAAGGACGTGAAGGAGTTCGTACGAAAATGCGACGGATGTCAAAGGCATGCTCTGATGATTCATTAGCCCGGGGAGCTGCTTCATTCAGTCTTATCACCCTGGTCGTTCATGAAATGGGGGATCGACATCGTCGGCCCCCTTCCATGGGCATCCAGTAAGGCTCAATTTATATTGTTTATGACTGATTATTTTTCTTAATGGGTGGAAGCCTAGGCGTTTGAGAAAGTCAGTGAAAAGGAAGTCATTGATTTCATCTGGTACCACATAATATGCCGGTTCAGAATGCCGGCCGAGATCGTGTGTGACAATGGGAAGCAGTTCATCGACAACAAAGTAAGTAAGTTTGTCGAAGACCATATGATCAAAAGGATCCTATCAACACCCTACCACCCAATTGGAAACGGGCAAGTGGAGTCCACGAACAAAACCATACTCCAAATCTCAAAAAGAGGTTGAACGACGCCAAAGGAAGATGGAAGGAAATTTTGCCCGAAGTACTATGGGCATATCGGACGACCTCGAAGTTGAATACCGGGGCCACCCCGTTATCGTTGGTTTATGGCACCGAGGCTTTAGTACCAGCCGAAGTAGGAGAACCGAGCCTCAGGTTCCGATATGCGACTAAAGAATCAAATGACGAGGCCATGAATACGATCCTGGAACTGTTAGATGGAAGGCGCGAGGCTGCCATCGTTCGGTTGGCCGCCCAAAAATAACGGATTGAAAGGTATTACAATCGAAGAGCCAACCTTCGACACTTCAATGTCGGGGACTTGGTGTTAAGGAAGGTTACACTAACCACCTGGAACCCGAACAAAGGGAAACCGGGGCCGAACTGGGAAGGTCCGTATCAAATTATCGAGATTACTAAAAAGGGATCGTACAAACTCAGAGCAATGAACGGTGAGTGACTACCGAATAACTGGAACATAGCTCACTTGAAAAGATATTACTGCTAAGGTACGACCCCATTCATTTCTTTTATTTATATATTGAACTAACATTTGCAGGTAATATTCAAGAAACGATGCAACTTTTAGGCCTGAAAGCATGCATTGCACTCTTTTTCCCTTGAACCTGTTTTGTCCCAAATGGGTTTTACCGCAAGGTTTTTAACGAGGCTACGAAAGATCGTGCTAGCTTAGAATTGATGACCGGCTATGAACTGGTACCAAGAGTCGCATCAATAGTACCCGAGGGTTCTCTATTATCAGCTTCGAATACTGGGGGGCATCACCCTCGGATAATGACTTTAGCAAGGAAAAAAACTTCGTGATCGAACAGTTTAGGCTCGATCGATGGGATTTGCTGTAAGGGCCAAACGGTCAAATGAACCGTGCTCGCATATACCACCCGAGCCCTAATACAAATCTTGTACACATGTGTATCCTTGTATATTACGCATAGGAATGAAATGAAGTTTCTAACTTGCGGATAAATATTTTGTCCCTTAATTTTTTTTTGTTATTTTCTTTCTTACATTTGGTCCCCTAAAGAAATCAAGCCCAAGGGCCAATTCACTCGGGGACTGTTGTCCAAAGCAGGCTCGAACGGCCTGGGACATCGAGGCCCGGGGGCACAAAGCCTATCAGGCAGTTCCCGAACATTAAAGGCTACGTCCATCCCCATTCGGGGACGGTTGACTTGGGTAAGTTCGGATGACTCGGGGTAACAAGCCCATTGGGAAAAACCCAAATTAAAAAGGCTACGGTCCTAGAATGGCTCGGAGACGTCCGAGACCCGTAACCAAAACATAAGGCCTTCAAAATTTCTAAACCGGTTCAAAAGGCTACCCTCGGCAAATTATAAATCTAAAATATTCTAAGTACTTTGGGGCAAGCTTTCGGTCGTACCAAGCCTCCCACGAGTCTAAAGAAAAATAGTATCAGGAATGAGGCATGTTCGACCCTCCGAACAAGACCTAATTATTACGTGCTAAGGCATTCGATACATAAAGAAAAGAGCGAAAGGAAACAAGCTTAAAAACTGCCGAAGGGAAAAACAACCTTATATATATATATATATATATATATATATATATATATATATATATATATATATATATATATATATATATATATATATAGAAAGATCTTTAAAAGGCCAAACGACCTTAACAAAAAGAACAAAGGTGCAAAAACAAAGAAAAATCTACAAGGCACCTAAACAGCCTGGTCTTCGTCGGAGCCCACCTCATCACTGGGACCATCAGAGTCTTCTCCGTCCCCGATCCGCCTGAACCCTCAGAGTTTTCTTCATCCTCGAGATACGCCAACTTCTTGTCCTTGGCCTCGAGCCCCTTAGCACTTTCAATCTCATCCGATAAATCAAAACCCTAAGCATGAACCTCCTCAAGGGCCTCTCTTTGAGACTACCGCTTCACATATTCGACAATATCTTTCAGATGGTCCCGGGCTGCCTCAACATCGGCTTTGTACTGGGCCACCATCTCATCGACATCAGCCTTGGTTATTTCAGCCACCGATGTGGTCGCTTTAAGTTCCTTGGCGAGGGTCTCTCGATCGGCAAAAGCCTAGCTTAGTTGAGAGTAGAGCTCCTCAATTTTCTGTGACCGTGCCTCAGCTTCTCGCTCGTCGCTCGAAATTGAGCCTCTGCCGAGGCCAATTGCACCCGATCAGTCTCCTTTTCCGAAGCCAAGTGGTCCATTTTGCCTTTCCGCTCTTCGTTCTCAACCTTAATTACGTTCATCTCGGCCCGGAGCTGGTCTATCCGATCGATCTTCTGTTGGACCTGCGGGTTCTGACTATTAGTCACCGTGTCTAGCTCATCATCACTAACTTCAAAGATTTTTACCTGTTCCACTAGGTCGGAGTGTTCTTTATGAGTCGCGTCTAACTCGGCTTGAAAGCTCTTAGCCTCTCCTTCACGTTGCTCGCTGAGAAGTTTGTACATGTCTCTCTTCTCAGCGAGCTCTTTGTCTTCAATCTCGAATTGGCTCAGCTCATCTCGATAATGAAGAAAGGTCTGTGGTGAAGCACCGAGGCCTGCAAATATGAGAAGAAATATTAGGATCACCAATGACCAAAGTTGAAGGATGAAAGGGTTTTGTAACACCTTTCCCGGTTCAGTGCCTGTTGTGCTTCGTTGAACAGGCATGGGGAATCCACCTCGTTCATTTTTGCCTGGTCTTCTTCAATTACCAGGCACCGGAGGTAACTAGCTACCCAAAACGGGAGCGGAAAGAACCTGGGCATCCTCCAGAATGGTTATGATAATTGACCGCTTCCGACCAGGATCCGCACTCGGGGATGGGAACCGGTTGACCAGTCTCGGGCTCGAACTAGACCCACCTGCCCCTGAGGGCGAACTTTTCCTTGGTACTTTTAAATCACCTAATCCGATGGCGTCCTCCATGGCGGTGAAATCCACGCTATCAAAAAAGCATTGGAGGGGATTGTTCGCTCCACGGACCCCCTCATTCGATCTCTCCTTCGTCATTTGAGCTTCACCGAACATCAATTTTGTGAATAAAGGCGATCCCGTTATGTCAATGACACAGCGCGGGGCAGAACCGGAGTCTTGAGGGTTATCAACCCTCACTGTTGCATCGGCCTCTTGAACATGAGAGGGATTGGCCTCCGTTGTTTCCCCCTCGGCTGCCACCCGTTCCTCGAGCACAGACGACACATGGTCCAGAAAAAAATCATCCTCCTCGGACTCGTCCCTGAGCCGGAGTCAAGCACTCGAGAGTTGGTTCTCTCCTTTGGCTTACGCACCAGCCTTCTTCGCGTTTTCTTTTTCTCTGAGCTCGGGGAACTCGGAGTCCTCTTTATTTTCTTCTCTCTGGACCTCCTCGGAGTAGGAGGCTCAATAGGAAAGTACTCGCCACCAGCTAGAGGCTTAAGCTCGACGTTCTTAGGCAAACCTGTGAAAGAAAGTAAAAGAAATAAGGACTTGGTGCTAAAAGAAGAGGCCTGACACAACCTATTCGGGAAGGGAATCTTACCATGAGAACGAGCCTCCCAATGGCCCTTTGAAAGTTTGCGCCACGTGCGCTCGGAGTAGGGCCTCTATGAAATAATACATTCGACCCACTCCTTGAGTCGAGGGACAACATTGGGGACTCGAACGACGGCTACATCACCATAATTACTAATAAAAAGAAGAGAAGTAAACATAAAATAAATGATTGAAGGGAAGTTCTATATACGTGATGTATTCCACTTATCGGGGAATAGCTCGCATTCAGCCAGAATCAAGTCTGAAGTCCTCACTCGGACAAAATGCCTTGCCAGCCTCGATCCTAGTCCTCATCGATACTTGAGAACGGGGCCTTGCTGGCCCGGTGCACCAGCTTTATCAGCCCCCCTTGGAATATTCTGGGACTGTACAAACGAAGTAGATGATCCACAGTGAATTGGCATGAGTCAATCTTGCTCACAAAAAACCGAAGGAGGATCACAATCCTCCACATTGAAGGATGAATCTGAACGAGGCATACCTCGTATCTCTTGCACAAGTTTATAATGACCGGGTCCACTAGCTCCAATGTAAAGGGATAAGTGTAAACACTCAGATATCCCTCGACATAGGTGGTAATTGCCTCCTCGGGGTCGAGGACCACTATGTTTTTATTGGCCCAGTTGTAGTCCTTTCGGACCGTAGGGAGGACCTCTTTGGTAATCGAGCAGATGTATCTCGAGACCTCCTCGCACCGACCCTATATGGAGGAAGGCTTTTCAACCTTAAAATCATCATCGATCGAGCATCCCCCGGGTATGAACATTTTCAAGAGAGGTTTAGATGCTGGTTCATCAATGCCCAGAGCGATTTTTTCGACCTCAACGGCCGGCCGCAAAGTAGAAGGAACTTCTTTTCGAGGAACGGTTTTTGAAGTCTTTGCCATTTCTTTCAGAGAGTAAAAAATGGAGGAAAATCTAGGATAAGACGAAGAAAGAAAAGAAGTTGAAGGATTAGACTTGTTGGCTTGAGAAGAAGATGGGCAATATTTTTTGCAAAGGACCTTGAGTAAAGGGGGTAAGAATGCTAAAGAGTATTGAAATCCTAAGGATACGAGGGTAGAAGGTTTGATGTAAAGTGAACATGAACAAAGGAGGTGGTATCAATAAGAACTCGGTGACGTTTCGCATCCAGGGATAGCCATCCGGCGGCTGACATGCATTTAATGCCATTATGACGCGAGTGACGAGACATTTCGGATGTTCCATCATTTCTGTCACGATGTATAGAAGTAGGAATCAGGAGCTCATGTCGTTTCTCATCATTTACTCTCCGAGAAATATGGGGACTATCTGTATACGGGTAAAACCGCTCTTGTGATATACCCCGATCTCTGGCATGATAAGCCAAGCTCGAGATATGATAGCAAGGGGCCGAAATCGATGTAAAGGTCTCATCGACTCGGAGTCAGGGACCATAATGCCCACCCTCGAGAATATCGGCTTTATGGTTCGAGATCGGTCCTAGTCCCGAATAACTTCGAAGAATGTTGTCAGGTAATCAAGCACGACCAAGAGAAGGCCGTGATATTCGTGACCGACCAGATATCACGGCGGAGATCTCGGCACGTGTCGATAAGAAACTGGCAATTAGTTAATTAGAAGATTTTTACCTTTTATAAGAATTGTACCTAGAGTGAGACCCTACTATATAAATGGGGTATGATGTTTCATAACACACGTTGTAACACGCATTCCAAGGTAATATATTATTATTTTTCTATGTCATTAGCTCTTATCTCGTTCATCAGTACTGGTCACATTGAGCCCGGATCGAGGGTGAACATTTCACTAAGGCTGAAACTGTCCTGTGCACGTGGTTTGAATTTATTTTTATCTTTTCTTGTTCAATTAATCCAATTTATTTCTTTGTGTTAAATTAATCCGCGTATCCTTAAAACGACCTAGAAATTCAATTGTTATCCGATTTTGGGGGTAAACAAGATTTAGAGCCAAGCTGCCAAAAATTGCTTATTTTGAAAAGCGCTTTTATTCAAAAGTACTTTTGGCCTCCCAGAAATTTGGCCAAACAAGCTCTTAATTACCATCTCAGTAATTAATTTTACTTTCTATTTGCTTAGTCATTATTAATTTGAAAGGTTAAACTTATATATAGTGACATTTTAAATAATTCTTATACTAGCCATTGTTTACTAGTTATAACATATGATGTTAGACTTGTGCAACATACAGAATAGCAAGTAGCAAATATTTAAGTTAAGTTTTGGTAAGGTTCGTGGGAAAGAATCTTCATAGTATAAACCATAAAGGAAAAGAATTCTTTTCCCTCACAACAAGTCTTGAATTTCAATTTCCTTCTCCTATGTTACTTCCTTCTCCAATATTATTAAATCCTAATATATAGGAAGCTGTTTTTCCTGAGCCACAACTTGCCCCCAACACATAATAATGTCAAAGGAGACGAAGTTACATAAGAAACCAGCCTTTGAAGATAGTACATCAATTGTTCCATGTGATATCTTATATTTCATCCTTATTAATCTACCTGTTAAATCCTTGTTACGTTTTCGATCAGTTTCTGCACCATGGAATTCTATAATCTCTGAGGAAGAATTCACAAAAGCTCACCGTGATCATTCCAAAGCTTTGGGACGTAAAAAACTCTTGTTACAAAGAGCTTTTACCTCCGAATTCAGGTTTATGGACTTGGAAATTAGTCCACAAGTTGCCATAGAAAGGCAACTCTTTCCTCTAAAGATATTCAATGATGATCATGACGTTTTATGCTCACATGATGGATTGGTACTATTGAAGAAACGTAAGTCTAATAAGACATTTATTTTGTGGAATCCATCAATCAGACAACAAAGAACTCTCCTATGTCCATATCTGGAAGCTTACGACGACGACGACGAAAGAATACTTCCTTATGGTTGTGGGATGTGTTATGATTCTAGTACTGATGATTACAAAATTATTTCGATCTATAACGAGTTTTATGTTGTTTGGTCTATGAGAAATAGCAATTGTTGGACGGCTAAAATAACTCTTCCTATAGTAAAGCAAAGTCTTTTTAGTTTAAGTGGAACAACTAATTCAGGGACATATTACTATGGTCAGGGTATTAGCACAGAGGATTGTGTATTTTGGTCTCTAAATCAAGAACTTGATCATCTTGTATGTAAAGCTTCAACAGTTATATATTTTGATGTGAAGTCAGACGAACTGAAGGTACTTCCAAAACCAAAATTTATAAGTGAAGATGATCAATTGTTTCGTTTGACTACTTTGAAAGGTTGCCTCTGCTTATATGGTGGTAAAACCGCGGATGAACTAAACATCTGGATCATGGAACAAGATGGATGGAAATGGTTAATGAAACTTTGCGACGTACCATTAGGGTTTTGCGAGCATTATTTTGAAAGATACAGTGAGCTTTTGTATTGCAGAGGAAATGGTGAAATTGTATTTAAAGGACCAACGAAATACCATTTCTCCATCTATAATCCTAAACAACAACGATTTGTTACAAAGGTTTGTATATCGAACAATTTCGAGTATGAGTATCCTCCTGTCACCTTGTGTTTGGATAGCCTATATTTTCCCAGACTCAGTGTCATGCACGAGGAGGAGTAACTCGGAATGTAGGTCATAAATTCCAGAAGACAATTGTAATATCAAGACTGTTCGATCAACAGTAATCTTATACTATACTATAATTTTTAGTTTTGTAATCTTCTTAGAATTCATCTTCTGATTCATACGATTGAATTTTTGTTTTTTTGTTTTCAGTGTTCAGCTATTTTCAATCTAGTTTGCGACATAATTTCATATAAATGTTAGTATTTGCCATTCTTTATAGGAGTAGTAAATACTAGGCAGTGAGCTATCTATACCATATATCTCTATCCTAACAATAAACAATTTATACAATTTTTCCTGTGATTGCAGCATTTACTACATGAAGGAGTGATCCAAACTAATTAGCCCACGTATAAAACAAGATGGACTCCCACCAATGACGTGCATGGAGCAAAAATCAGAGATGATTTTAGAATTTAATTTGTTTTGTTGTATATTGGATAAGTAAAAAAGAATGAAGGTAGTACTACATGAGTACTGTCACGACCCAAAATTCAAACCGTCAACCCAACCCGGTAGGTAAGCCAATTAACAAAATAACATAATATAATAACACTGATGTGAATCAAAGATGAGATAACTGAATTTTATACAACTCCCCACGGACTAATAGTACAAATCATGAGCTTCTAATATAGAGTTTACAAAGCAGGTTTGAAATAAAATACATCATCTGTCTGAAATATACATGAACATATCTGAAATACTAAGGCTACCAGGATGAAGAGGCAGCTATGACTGGGACGCAAGTATATCTTCATATCCAGCTCCCGTTGTATGCAGCAACGTCAACATCCAACATCTGCACACAGCAATGTCAACATCCAACATCTGCACGCAAGGTGCAGAAGTGTAGTATGAGTACAACCGACCTCATGTACTCAATAAGTAACAAACCTAACCTTAGGTTGAAAGTAGTGACGATCTGGGACAAGGGTCCGAGTCCAATTCCAATAACCCACCACGGTTCAAAACAATATAATAAAAATGGAACAAGAAAATAACTCAGAGATAAGATGCTCAACTCGTTAATAGTTACGAAAAATAGGCATACTTTTCAAGTATAACAGAAAATTCTCAATTCTTTCACTGAAATCACCAAAATTATGAGTAAGTCTGAAAACTGTGAAATTTTCCAAAAATCTTTCAACAATAATTAAGATGTTTTATTTTCAGATAGCATGAGGAAAGTACATCTCTATACCTACATGTTAATAAGCAAGTGAAATCATAAATGTCACCAAAAACCGGATAGCAGAAGGAAATGCATCTTTATGCATGTATCTCAAGTACGCATGTCAAATACAATGCCTCTCAGTGATGAACTCATGCACTCACACTCTCAGAGTACTCAATCTCACTGTCTCATACTTTCCACTCATCACGCTCAATCACTCGCCACACACAGTCACACAGTACCGAACAAGGCAGATCTAGCCCAAACATAATAACTGCTAGCAATTGCGCTCACTGGGGGTGTGCAGACTTCGGAGGGGCTCCTTCAGCCAAAGCGCTATAATCCGCACAGACAACTCACGTGCTAAAGTATCAAGATCTGAATCCGCATGGATAACCACTACAAGAAATGAGGTTTTTAGTGACGGATTTCATCAACGACTATATTATTCGCCACAAAAAGTACGTGATTTAGTGGCGATGTATTAAATTTGCCACAAATAATTACACCTTTGGTGACAACTATCATAGTTGCAATGAAAAGGGTACTTTTAGTGACAAATAAACTTAGGTCGCAACAAATACTTGTAACTATACCGCTAAATTTTACTTTCCCGCAAAAATAAAAATTTGATGTAAAAGTTTTAGTAGTAATTCATAGATAGTCGCCATGTATAAGAATGCGCGGCGACTTAGTCGCCACAAAAACTGTAATTTAAATTCTTAAATATAATAAAATTAATCTTTTTCGGAAAACAGAGGGGGAAAACCAAAGTCTGCAAAGTTTTGTTTCCCGCGAAAGCAAAAAGTCAGGAACCAAAAAAAAATTTGTTTCAATAAGGTAAAAAGATCTCTTTTCCAACTACATTTCTTCCAAATAAGAAAAACCTAAGGAAAGAAGTTCTATATGGTGCAACTACGATTTCGCAAAAGTAAACTAGCGAAAAAACTTCTCTGTACTCACATCAGATTAGGAACATTTCTCTGCTTAGATTTCTCCCGGTAATATATTTTCCCCTCTTATGTTTTTATGTGAATTCACTCGAAGTACTCCAAAAATCATGATGTTATGGTTTTCTATTAAAAGAGCTTAATCCACTAGATGTCTTCACTCATTACATGGAAAAATTTGGTGTTCTTCGTGTTCAGATTTTTCAATTACAAAGCTATTTTTTTTCTTTTAGTCACTCATTCTCTATATTGCCTTTGGTTCTGCATTTATATCAAAATTTCTCCAGCTTTGCCATTAATTAGCAATAATTAGCATATGTGGATTCTGAGTTCTGCATAGTTGTTCTCTGCTATTTCTTGAAAATTGCCATCTAGAACAAAAATAGTAATGACAAAGGGAAGAACTTCGACGCCACTTGTGAGTTGTGTCTGATGAAATCTCCCAGCAAAAGGAGGGTGTCTATGGTGTGAAGAGAAATTAGCTCCAAAAGTTAATCGGTTGATAGTACCATTAATGGCTAATGAAGCTTAGTTACAGACTTCGCTCTATTTAATGGATCCTGTGCGTTTGTCTCAATATTTTTTATCAAATTGAATTTTCTGTTATACAAATTTTGACATGCTTATGCTTCATATTTACATCTATTTTTAGGAATAGTTATGTATAGTTGCGGCTGATAATCACCTTGCTTACTGGTTTACATGGGCGGATGCACTTTATATTAAGTGGTGTCATCCGACACCGCTTCGTCGAAAAATTTTAAACACACATGTATAATTAATACGCAAATTACTGCATATAAACAGTAATGACACCGCCTGGAAATTATTTATCTGTAGCCTAAAGCTTAATCTTGACTCGTAGCCTAACTGTTAAGCGACTGACTATCATGTTTGAGATCAAGGGTTCGATCCCAATAGGCTCTGAATTTTAATGAATTTTAGAGCTCTTTTTGTTTCTAAAAATTGACGTCCTACGGGATCAAACTCCTGATCTCTCCATAGATGAAAAGAAATAGCTAAACCAATAGGCTAAGGCTTGGTTGTGTAAGCTAATGCGAAATATGAACTAGGATTATTAGTATGAACTATGACAACCAAAACTTCATGTAAATTAATAAGTTTGATAGGGTCAAGTATTCTGGAAAGTTGTTACTGTAGTTGGTTTGTGTTGACTATAAAGTTTTCATGTTAAAAGGAAAGTCTCTATGCTGCAAACTGTTGTTATTTAATTTAATTTAATTTTTTTTTATATAAAAAGAGCTATACATTATACATTGTTTTAGCACGATTAATGTCAGCTATTTGGCTTTCATTAAATCCCTTCCCTAGCCATAACCTCCTTCCCCTCTTCACCAATGTGTGTGTGTGTGTGTGTATATATATATATATATATATATATATTATAGAATAAGTTATTTGTGTATCTCTTTGTCATCCCCTGCTGGTTTATGTCAAATAGTAGAACAAATATAAATTTGCATAATTAGTGAGAAAGTAATCTGCGCATTTTAATCCGTAGCATTAGATATTATATTTAATAGTTTGGTAAACTGTAATAGCTATAATTTAATTGCCTGATCACACATGACCATGGTTTACGTCATTATACATTGATTTAGTATCGACGATACACTTTGCCTTTAAAGATTAAGTTTTGTCCCTTAGAATTTAGGATAATTGTTTGGAGATCGATCACATGTTATTGTCAACTTATTTGATTTCCTATGTAATTTAGTTCCTTGTATCCTATGTTATTTGATTTCCTATGTAATTTATTATTTGATTTGCACTTTA